>NC_056750.1:386732377-386819877 GCF_019279795.1 Protopterus annectens
TTTTTGGATGAGGTCAATCGACAAGCCCTAATAAATTGACCCTTGGGGATGTTTTTAATGGTATGTTTTTGATGAGCACTGTCAAAATGAAGATAACTATTGGTGAATGTTTCTTTACGATATATCTTGCTGTTAAATCTACGTTCCTTACTGTCCCACCTAAGGGCCACATCTAAAAAATGAACGCATAACCCTGAACTTCCAAGGGTAAATTTCAAAAATTCAACCTGTTGATTAATCTTAATAAGGAAATCATCAATAACTGCTTGATCACCTTCAATAACAAAAAACAAGTCGTCCACAAATCGGAAATATAATAATAAGTGAAAGCTACTCTTCAAAGAATCAAGGAAGGAATCCTCCCACCAAGACAAAACCAAATTGGCATAAGAGGGGGCTGCAGATGAACCCATCGCAACTCCCCTCTTTTGTCTGTAATAGGTATTCCCAAACAGGAAGAAATTGTGATGTAACAAAATGTCAAGAAACCTACATATAGTAGAAACTTGGCCACTAGTGAATTTACCCTGTTTACTTAATAAGGTGCATACAGCATCAATACCTTCATCATGAGGTATACAGGTAAATAAAGAAACCACATCAATGGTGAACAGAAGATGTTTTTTTGGATCAAAAATATTCTTATTGGCAAATTCATTAAATCTATTTAAAAAATGCCATGAATCTTTGATATAGGATACTTGTTCGGACACCAATGGTCCTAAAGTGGCATCTAAAATTAATGAAATCCCCTCGGTAACAGAGTGGGGGGAAGACACAATGGGCCTAAAAGGAGGTTTGGTAATACTTTTATGTGTTTTTGGGATTCCAAAGAGAACCCCCACCCTTGGTTTGTGAATTACACAAAATTCATATACATCCAAATCAATTTCGTTATTCATAAGAGCATCATATAAAATGGAATGTATAAATCTCTCCTTTTTCTGTATCTCAGCAAAGGTAACAATTTCATATTCATCCTGATTATTCAATAAAACAGACATTTCATTAAAATAATGTTCTTGTGTCATTATCACAATATTCCCTCCCTTGTCACTTTTCATAAAACGTAAACAGTTGTTTTTATTACGTAATTCGTTAAAAGCTTTCCTCTCATTATAGTTTAAATTGTGGTTAAACCTAGGACGACTTACAAAAACCTTATCAAGCTCGTTCAAACAGGTTTGCTCAAAAACTTTAATAGTATGAATCAAAGGGGGGTTGTAAACAGAGGGTTTTTTTAAAAAGTTTCTAACTTCTGGAACGTCATTTAAAATGTAAGTGAGGTTCAATTTCCTCACAAATTTTTTTATGTCCAAAACGGTCTTACCGTAATCAGCCCTTACTGTGGGAACAAAATTCAAACCACGTCTAAGCACATCATATTCAAAATTACTAAAGGTAAAATCAGTTAAATTGATAATATCAAAATTTCCTTGTTCATATCTCAAATCTCCTCCTCTGAGGAGTTTGAGCCCAGAAAAGTCCGGCTCCTGGTCAACATTGTCTTTCTTACTTGTGGAATCTTTTTCCCTAAAAAAGCCGAGGTGTCTGAATTTGAGAAGTCAGTAACAATCTTGTTTGTCAAGCCTTTATCGGAATTCACATTCAAATCAGTCATAATAACTGTATCAGTCTCCACATCAAGTATGTTCCCGGTAATGTTAGTAACAGCCCCATTACTTTGTTTACCCCGGTCATTAAGATGCCCGGTGTTAGAAACGTTGTCAAAACCCGGCAAAGGGGGGTTGTTCCGGAAAGAAGTACTAGATTCTGTGGGTAAAACTTTGCTGTTTTTAGCTACAGCGGAACTATAAAAATGTTTGTTACCGGAGAAAGAACCGCCCGTTCTAGGATGTGGCTCCTTGTTACCGGGAACGAAAAAATTGTATGCAGAGTTAGATTTGTATACAAAAATATCCCGCTCAAGTTTTGTATGTTTCCTGTTGGTTATTTCCAAAGAATGCTTGTCAACTTCATCAAACAAATTGTTAAAAAATTCTCTCTGAATACATCCTTTACCCACTCTTTTAATTACTTTTTCCAACTCACAAATTTCATCATACAGCACGACCATCTTGGCAATGTTGTTATCAATTAAAAGCTTCAAAAAAGCCATACCTGCATCATTGAAAAAGGAAACAAGTGTGCCGAACATAGGGTCGCCTATCTTCACCCCGTTCGGACATTTGAAAAACCGGAGTCCCTTAGGCATGACCCGTAGTTCGATGCAACGTTCGAAATAGTGGTTTTCAATAGACAACGAACGATATCTCTTCAACAGTCTTGTCAATAACTCTTGTTTTTTTCTCAGGTCTTCGTCAAACAAGGAAAAAGAAGAAGAATTCTCACCAAAAGGATTACTTGTCCCTTCCAATAGAGGTTTAATAACAGAAACTACCTCCGGAAGTTGACATCTAGACCTTTTACTGTTGTTTCGGATAGAATCTTCCTCCACTTCGATAACGGTGTCCAGTTCCTTAAAGGAACCGCTAGGACTACAGGCATTCGCCACAGCTGATGATGTGGTACTGGCTTTTGACACCAAAAACTTCAATGAAGTTTGAATATCACGTAAAGTAGATACAAGTAAGTTACTAAAGTTGGAACTGGAATCACAACCAGGGGTGGGATGAATACTTAGGTTCAATAATTGTTCATCGGTCTCCTCGGCCATGGTCAGGATAGCAGGGCAACAAAAATCCAAACAAAATACCACCAGTAAATCAAGACCAAAAAGCACGACAACAAAACCAAGGCAAGGAGACAAGTTGTCAGGAAATTGATAAGAACAAATCGTAGACCACAAGGAAATAGCGTAATACCAATTTAATAAACGCTTTCGTCGGGAGACTTCTTCAGAATACATTTAAAAGCAAAAAACACACCACTTAAATAGTACACCAGTAAATCAATTATCCAATAATAAAAATACATTAATTAAAAAAGTCAAGATTTAAAGTGCTAGTGCATATCAAATAAACATGGTTGAAATAATGCCAATCCCCTGGTCTAAACGAGACAATTAACATCAAATGTTTCCTACGGAACAGTAAATTATGTATTGATAAAGGCATTATTTCAACCATGTTTATTTGATATGCACTAGCACTTTAAATCTTGACTTTTTTAATTAATGTATTTTTATTATTGGATAATTGATTTACTGGTGTACTATTTAAGTGGTGTGTTTTTTGCTTTTAAATGTATTCTGAAGAAGTCTCCGACAACGTTATTAAATTGGTATTACGCTATTTCATTTGTTCTTATCAATTTCCTGACAACTTGTCTCCTTGCCTTGGTTTTTTTGTCGTGCTTTTCAGTGTACTTCCAGTTGCAGAATAAAAAAAAAGGAAAGAAGTTTTATGGGCTTGAAATATTTTATTGGCTTTTAAAGCTTTCAAAGTAACTAATAGTCCTTTGGGTCATGGTTTCAGTTATAGGGAAACTACTTTTCATGATTAGAAGCTTAGTTAGAAGCATTTTTTACTGCTCTGCTTACAGATTGGATTATTGTTGGTTCTATATATCACTGTCCCTTAAATTTAGTATGGCCATTAAGGCTTGATTGGTGTGGGAACACTTTCTGCTTACATATTTAAACAAAGGAATCTAGCTTCTGATTATCTCAACAGAAAATGAAAGACCTCTTCTTGCAGCTTAATTTTTTTCCCAATCCTCCCACTTTTTTTTTCCTTTTGTGGTTTTAAAAGGCGGTGCTTCTCGCTTCTGCCCCTTAAGGTAATTTGACTTCCAAGTACCTTCCTCCCCTCTTTCATTGCTATTGTCTGTTGTATAAGGTATTTATATACTTTTCCTACCCACCAGTCTGCAAGGCATTTTTTAAAATCCAGTCATTGAACCATATTAGCCCACCTTAATACAGGACTGGACAACATGAATATGCAATTTCCAAATGTCTCTGCAACCAGTTTGGTAGATATGGGCATCCTGAAGCAATATAGCAATTGTCTCATGTTCTCAGATAACCAGTTAATCCTTAAAGAAACTAACACAGTATTCGAAATATATAACAACTCAACTTTCTTGGAGGCAAAAATCTCACTTACAAACAAGGCTGTGAAGAACACACACAATACATCCTTCACACATTTTGATCATCACACACACAGATCAGCTTATGCTGTGGCACTTAGAAGAAAGCTTCACAAACCACAAAGATGCATTCACAGGAAAACTTAGTTTTTTTTTTTTAATTCTTAAAGTGACAGTATATGGTCACTCTCTTTTTTAATTTAATGTTGTGGCTAGCCACCCCCCCCCCCCCCCGCCAGCATGGGTCACCTAGTGCTGGGTCCGGCCCTGAACATTTGCTCTTGTCATTTACATGTATACGTGTGTGTGTGTGTGTGTGTGTGTGTGTGTGTGTGTGTGTGTGTGTGTGTGTGTGTGTGTGTGTGTGTGTGTGTGTGTGTGTGTGTGTTACATACATAATATATATGTATGTCTCTCTCTCTATATATATATATATATATATATATATATATATATATATGTTTATTTATATATATATATATATATATATATATATATAAATATATAGATACATATTATATAGATGTATATATACACATAGTTTATATAAATATATATATATATATAGATAGATATATAGATATAGATAGATACGCATGCATTCTTTTTATGTATTAACAGAAGCAAAATAAAAAATAAAATAAGTTATACATTAGCACTTTCCACCTCTCTTATCTCAGTGCTGTCTTTCCTCTTGTTTTCACTTTTTGTCTTCCTGTCTCTCAGTTCTGATATTCCTCTCATAGTGTATGAGTTCTTTATCACAATTTTGTAAAGAACTGACCTCTTCCACAGCATCTCAGTTTACTTTTTATTTTATATCTGATTGATGTTATACATTCCTTCTGGTAGCTATAGTTCCTCTTGCTAAAGACGACTTTGCAAAAGCTGACTTGTGAAATTTTCAAAATGATAGGGCTGAAGTTTAGAAGCTCATTTATTTATGATTATGGATGCAACAGCCTCAGGAAAGTGTCATGGTATTTTATCCAAGGTTGCAGTCTTGGACTGCATTTTCTTTTATGTGTCCTGCAGTCTTGGGATTAACCTTTTTCCTTCTGCTATACAAGTGCAGAGTTTGAGTATTTAGCATATGGCATTCATTTCCATGTCCAAAATGAGGAACATTAGCCCTCATAATGTGGAACAAATGGGCAAAATGTGAAACACATACTAATGGCTTACTAACATCTTCAACTAGGAAGGTCATAGGATGGTTAAAATATACTGGTTTTACTTATAGAGAAGATTTTTAATGAATTAATATGATTCATTTCTATTTACAATGGGTTTCACTTATAAAAATTCCTAACACTGAATGTGTGACATAGTCTTTCAATGTGGAACTTTCAGGGAACTTCGAGAAACATGAACTTTTTAAGACCCCAAATGCGGTACATTACTCATAATGAGGTACACTTGAGAGGTATGATGGCATTGGTTCTTCCACCCAGAAAGCTTTAGTGTTCATTGGGGAGTATGAGTTTTGCAGGGCCTCCTTGAATGAATTCTGTTTAAAACATGGTAGGTGTGCTCAACATCACAACATCTGCTTGTTCCTGCACTTTGCAGTGGTTGTCCCTCCCCAGTTTGTGCTGTTTTACTGGTCAAGAGAGAGGTATCTCCTTGCGTTTTGACATACGAATGCCATCCAGCTATTCATGTTATATAACTGTGTATGTGTTTAAGCAGGTATCATGATTTCTTTCAGTTATGTGCACACTTGTTTTTTGCTGTTTCATTGTTGTTCATTCTTGTTTGACTTTCATTTAAGTATGTCGCTGATTTTAGTCTGCTAATTTAGTGCAGAAGATTTAGAAATTGATCTGCTAATAAATTTCATCCTATTGTAATTGATTTGATTCCCTGAGGTTTTAATTATGACCCAGGTATAGTTTAAATCTTTCCCCCTAAATTCTAAAACCAGTGTAATTTTATGGTTACATGCTAGAAGGCAGAAATTGTATTAATGAATGTAACTTTGCTGTACTCATATTAAAGAAGGATGAAGTCAATGGTCCTCAAAAGCATCCTTGATGAAAACACTTCAACCACTATTTATTATAATTGCACTTCAGGGTAAAGGGACTTCTCCCCTTGTCTTAGCTCATTACCCATGGAGTATAAAACCCTTGATGATCTGAAATGCAAATCACATTGAGTTCAGCAGCATGCAGCTAGGATTTTTAAACATTTTGGTTAATATCCAACAGAAATTTGTGCAGTTCACATTCACTTGCAGGGTGGAGATGATTTGTGAACTCTAGATGCATAGATGTACAAGTGTATGAATTGTAAGCAAGTGAAGGAATAATTAGATGCAAATTTGGGGATAAAAAAAAAAAAAAGTTCAGCAATTCAAATATGTCTCGTGATGACCTGATATTTGCAAGAGCACAAGTGTAACACAGAAAATTGAGGTGCTATAAAGGGAAGAAACATGATGGCAAGTTTTGCTTTTCTGCATGTTTTGCCCTGGCCACCACTGTTTCTGATATGTCATGGCAATACTACACAGAGTAGACCCTTTACTGTAATGGCAGTCACATCTTTAATGCAGAGGAACAAAACCAGCCAGTCTCAAAGAAACACAAAATATCATGAATATTATTGAGTGGTACTAAACAGAATGCAACATTGTAAGACCATGCAAATACGTATAACAAAACCGAATGGTGTTTTTCCAGCCCTGTAAAGTCTAAGAAGAGTTGTTAAATAATAGACACATTTTCTGCCCAAGAATACACATTTGTGTAAAAAAAAAAAAAAAACAACACTGAAGTACACATGTACCATTGTACTGCTTGTTGCTTTGCTTAATGGCACAAAGCCATAAGAACACTTTTCAGCTCCAGAAGTATACGTGCTATCCCATATCATATAGTCATTTAGGTAGTTACAGCATGAATGTTTATTAATTGCTTAATTAATGCTTGATGCCACATAGTATGACTGCAGTGTCTCTGCTGGACACATGCTCCAAGTCACACAAAGTGAGGACATGATACTCTCACCAGTGTTGCTTGAAGCTGCACATGCTCTGCTAAACTTTGCATTATCTGCTAAGAGAATACTGCATGAGCTGTGCAACTTGGCACACAAGTCCTGTAGTAGTAGTGAGCAATGCTATCACTCAACAGTGCCTTCTGGCTTAGTGTTATATTTATAATTACCTTTTTTTATGCTATGTTTCTTAGCTCATCAGTACTGGAAAGGTTTGCACTGAGTTTCTATGAATTTCAGCCACAGTTTGGCTACTGAGCTTGGAATAAAAGCAGCCTTGGAAAAGATCACTTTCTGTAACTATGTGACCCCATTTGTTAACAAGATCAACCATAGTTTCCTGAATCAGTAGAATGGATAAATGAACCAACCATTTTATTGCCAGGCTTACCATCTACTAAGCTAATAAACTGAAATTCAGTACAACTGTGTTCATGGCTCAGGAGAAGGGTTATTATTTTCAAGTGTACCTCTGTCTATCAGTATTTAACTTGACTCCATTTAACCAGTATTGTGCCTTGATAGATATATGCAGATATAGCCGAACATAAAACTGCTTTGAAAATAACCTTCAATTAATTCTGTCCAGCTCCTCTGTGCCATATTCAAATTACCATGTATTATATCATCACCACCCCCCAAAAAAAACAAACATTCCATCAGATAGTTTTTTTTATTTTTTATTTTTTCTCCCACCCGCATCACTTTAAGGCCCCTCTACCCAGTGCCTCACATCCATTGGCAGGTTGGGTCTATATTAAATCATTGAATGCTTAGAAAAGCGAACAATGATTTATCGACCCCATGTAGGTCTGCATGTCCTCCCTGTGGTCGCGTGGGTTTCCTCCGGGTGCTCCGGTTTCCTCTCACATCCCAAAGACATGCTGTAGGTGGATCGGACACTCTAAATTGGCCCTAGGTGTGAGTGTGTACATGTGTGTGCCTTCCGTGGAAGGTTGGGCACCAGGCTGGCAACTCAACACTGTAAAACTCCACTGCCAGTCTTGAGCGGACAGGTGTTCTACTGTGGCGACCCCTAGCAGGGAAAAAGCCGAAAGAAGAAGAAGATGTAAGCAAAAGCTTACAAACTCGAATGCTTAGAACAGTGATTTTTTCCAAGGGAAAAAAAATCGCTGTTCCAAAAAAAAAAAATAATAAATAACACTTAAAACATAACATAAAGTGAGGGGGCTTTGCCTCCCACACCCCCCTACTTAAATATACCAACTCCGAGATTGCACTACAGTGATGAAAATGGCAAAGTAACGGACGTGGCCAAGTGATTTCTTTCCCAGGGAAAGAATTTGCTTATATGCCGATTCGTCATTTTGCCGTTTCATCTTTTCAAGTTCGACCAAGACGCATTCGAAAGAATGCATCTTTGGTCATCTAATAGGAACCCGGCAGGTCTACCAACCTCCTCATAACTGCCTGGACTATCTCTGATAGGGCTGGAGCCAGTGCAGATCTTAAGGATGACCTGGAGGTTTACCTTTTCTTATCCTCTGGAGGGTTCTACTTATAGCCTAACCCTGTTACTTCCTTCCCTCCCTTGGTTTCTGGTGAAGTCCGATGGGTTGGCTTGCAATGGAGATGTGCAATATATTGCCATACCTCCACAGCAGCTCCACCATGTCCACCACCCTAAGCCCCTTTGGATTCTGCCTCCTAATGTGATGTCTCCAGCCTCCACCATGGATTATCACAGGAGATGCCCATGGATCAGCCCTCCCACCTGGGATAGCAACACCCATCCCCCCTTGCTGCTGCAGCAGTTGTCTAAGCTGCTGATTAAACTCTAGTCAGCTGGGCCATAGTCAGGGATTTATCCCTCTCTGCCATCTGAGTGGCAACATTCCTTCAGACATTGAGCAAAGGCTTCACATTAAGCCTAAGCTGCAATATATAAATGTAGCACATATACCTTTTTATTTGATAAACCATGTCTGGTAAGATCAACCTGAACAAATTTTGTCTTTAAAATCTAAAAAGATATTGTGGGACTCTACCTTAAATGGCAATTCCACCTTCTCTCTATGCAGTTATTTTGTTATCAAAACTGTTTTAACCTGAAATGTTACTATTAAGAGTGAGAGCAGTAGAACTTAAATTGTATGCTAGTGGCTTCCTGAAAAAAAAATCTGCCTATTAGTACCAGACTTGTGTCCAGATATCTCCTATCCAATCCATCTTGGAAGAAATATAATATTATTGGTACCATTATCTGTAATATATTCACTATTAATGATTGATCCTGAGCTGGTACACTTAGTAAAAATAAACACTTTTCTTGAAGAATATTTGGTTATTTTCCACTCAAGTTCTTTCTGAGCTCCCATGCTCAGCTTAATACATTTATTTACATCTGCAAGGTTGCATCTGAAGATGGCTTCTCAGCTACTGTATGATGAATATGGGGATTAATATACCAGCTAGATTTCTTATTTATTATGTATATATGCATGTTTTACTATAGATGTTGAAGCATTTTAAGGTGCTAGGACTTTGTCTGTGTACCACATGTATTTTAGTTATTACTTGTTATCTTACAGATCCTTCTTGCCACTTACGATGGAAGTCTATGTCTGCAATATTGACAGAGTTCTGTTCACTCAAAGATTTCACTTTTCAAATGCTGTTTGCTTAAATTTGATACACTGAAGTTATGGTTTGCTGATTTCCTGACCATAGACTAGGAAGTACAGTGTAACCTATTCTGAGGTACTACAGTACCGAAGTTTGTTATGTAAAGTTAGTTAAGGGGATATGCCCACAAGATGAGGCAGGTTTAATTGTCTTATCTTGTTTGGAATTTTGTTGTACTAATTTGCAGTGCATGAGAATTGGTGCATCAAAGTGTGATGAATTTTGATTAACTGAGGTAGAAACATTGATATCTAATTAGTATAGTAACAGTTTACCATTGGGAAAATTGTCATTGGAAGGTGTACTTTTCTGCCAAGTGCCAACTAATGCTCTATGGCAAAAGGAAGGCTTGAGAGAAATGTGGTGTTGCTACTTGGTGGCAATAGTTATGTTTGCAGTACCAGGCACTGTTGCATAGAAAGTGGTGCAGTTGTGGGATGTGGCAGAAGTGCATGGTCTGTTTGAAAGCTTACAAACTCGAACGCTTAGAACAGTGATTTTTTTTCCAAGGGGAAAACAATCGCTGTTCCGAAAAAATAAATAAATAAATAACACTTATAAAGTGAGGGGGCTTCGCCACCCCCCCACACACCCCTACTTAAATATACCAACTCCGAGATTGCACTACAGTGATGAAAACAGCAAAGTAACGGACGCGGCCAAGCGATTTCCTTCCCAGGGAAAGAATTTGCTTATATGCCACTTCGTCATTTTGCAGTTTCTTCTTTTCAAGTTCGACCAAGACGCATTCGAAAGAATGCATCTTTGGTCATCTAATAGGAACCCAGCAGGTCTACCAACCTCCTCGTAACCGCCTGGTTACCAACAGTTTACCATTGGGAAAATTGTCATTGGAAGGTGTACATTGCTGCCAAGTGACAACTAATGCACTATGACAAAAGGAAGGCTTGAGAGAAATGTGGTGTTGCCACTTGGTGGCCATACTGTTACATAGAAAGTGGTGCAGTTGTGGGATGTGGCAGAAGGGCATGGTCTGTTGTTTCCCCTAGTCACCTTGCCTCACATAATTCTGCTTCTTATGTCAGTATAGTGTCAACTAGGATGACACGAGTGGCAGCACAGTGTCAGGTGGTGTGACACAGGAGGGAATGAACTTAAGTGTGCTGATGTGGGAAGCAGTATATTTGCAAAAAGAAGTTATGTACCTACCATAATGTTCCATGTTAGTTGTCTTCTTCTCGCCTTCTTTCTTGCTGGTTGGGTTCGGAGCTGATCCTTGGCTCCGACTCAGCCATCTTCAAAAGCTCGAGAGCTGTTTACTGGCTCGAGGCCACCCCATATCCCATGATGCCTGGCGCTAGATACACAGATCTCATTTGGTAAGTCTAACTGCAGACATAATAAGGAAAGAATCCTATCCTGGAATGTATCAACCCTACCAGAGAGGCTACTAGGGAGAAAAGATTAGCCAGAGAAGACTCAGCCAGTGAAAAACCATAAGGAACTCTTCTTGGTCTAATAGGATAAGGGGATGGAGGGTGGGACGCAAGAAAGAAGGCAAGAAAAAGACAACTAACATAGAACGTTATGGTAGGTACATAACTTCTTTATGATAAGTTGTCTATCTCACCTTCATTCTCGCTGGTTGGGACAGTGTTCCTAGCACCTAAAATTCTGGGTGGCTCATCGGAACAAACTCTTCAGAACAGTGGAACCAAAATCAGCTCTGCTCCTGGAAACCACATCCAACTTATAATGCAAAATGAAAGTATGTGGGTTGGCCCACGTAGCCGCAGCACAAATAGATTCCATGGGCAACCTAGCCTGAAAGGCCACAGAAATGGCTAAAGCTCTGGTGGAGTGACCTTTTGATTTAACCGGCAATTCTTTATTCCTCAGTTGATGGATAAATGTGATGATAGTAGTCAACCACCTGGACAAGGTTACTTTTGAGACTGGAAGACCTTGTTTACCCTCAGCATAAGAAAGGAAAAGTTGGTCAGATTTCCTGATGTCCTTAATTTTATGCAAATAAAAGTGTAGTTACCTGTGAACATCTAATTGATGCAATTTATATTCCACCCTGTTGGAGTGGTTGGGAAAAAACACAGGAAGGTCTATGGACTGATTCAAGTTATTCTCTGAAGAGACCTTAGGAAGGAAGGAAGGATTAGTCCTGAGAGCAACCCTGTCATTGTGAAACACTAGGTATGGAGGATGGATACAAAGAGCCTGAAGTTCTGAAACTCTTCTGACTGAAGTAATAGCTACCAGAAAGAGGGTTTTCCAAGATAAAAACTTCAAGGAACAAGATGCTGCAGGTTCGAAGGGGGACAAAATTAGAGAAGCTAAAATCAAATTTAGATCCCACGGAAGTGGAGGATCTCTCACTGGAGGCCTGAGCAGAGTGGTTCCTTTGAGAAAGGCTTTACATAGCTTATGAGACATGATATTATTTTCCGACAGGCCAATGTGAAAATTTGAAATTGCAGCTAACTGAACTCTAATTGTAGCGGAAGCAGACCCAGTATGAAAGGGTTCCGCAAGAAATTCCAAAATGTGGTGTACAGGGGCTGAAAAGGGGTCTATACTCTTAGCCTCTACTCAGGAAGAAAAACGTTTCCACTTACTAGCATAAGTTTTTCTAGTTGTAGACTTGTGCGATGATAAAATAGTTTCACGCACAGAGGGAGAGATATCAGGAAGCCTGGCTAAAGTTGGAAGTGGAGCAACCAAGCAGTGAGCTGGAGAGATTGCAGGGACTGGTGCAGCCCACCCGATTGATGATTCAGAGGGTCTGGAACTAGGTCCAGAGTCCAAGGCTGCTTGAGAAGATGATGATGCAGGAATGGGAACCATATTTGTCGAGGCCAGTAAGGAGCAATGAGGATCATTTTGCAGCCCAATTTGGTAGCTTTCTGTATTAGCTTCAGGATTAGGGGAAATGGAGGGAATGCATAAAGAAGTCCCTGAGGCCAATCGTAGACTAGACCATCTCTGGGGGAATGTCCAGGAAGTGGAAGGAGAGTGAAGAAATTGCTGCACTTGCTGTTGAAGGGGGTGGCAAAAAGGTCGCAGCAAGGTTGGCCCCATTTGTGGAATATTTGGTCCGCAACTACTTGATTCAGAGACCACTCGTGAGGCACGAGAATTGCCCTGCTCAGCCTGTGTGCTATGACGTTGGACCTCCCAGAGATGTGCATTGCAATCAGAAACCATTGGAAAGAGATCGCCCACTGCCAGAGTCTAAGTGCTTCTCGACATAGGGGGTAGGACTTGGTTCCGCCCTGCTTGTTGATGTACCACACTACTGACATATTGTCCATTTGAATTGCAATGGTCCCGGTAGGAAGAGAGTCCTGAAGAGCTTGCAACGCTAAAAGCACAGCCCTCATCTCTAGGAAGTTTATATGCAGATGGTACTTGTGAGGTTGCCAGGTGCCTTGGACTGTTCTGCTCTGATAATGCCCCCCACCTGATTAGGGAGGCATCTGTGGTCACCGTAGCAGCTGGAGGGAGAAGTACAAATGGTCTGCCCCAGGGCATTGATGTGGAGACCATCCACCACGCAAGGTTCTTTTTGCATGCTTCTGTGATCATAATCATGTGAGACATGGGAAGCTGCTGGAAGGACCATTGGGTGAAAAGAAACCACTGGAGGATCCTCATGTGAAAACGAGCTAGAGGAACAAGTATGATCGCTGCTGCCATGAGACCCAGCGTTTAGAGGACGAACCTGGCTTGAATTCTTTTGCATCCTAATAAAACCTGTACATGTTGGCGAATCACTAATACCCTGTCTGGTGGAAGGCTCACTGACATGTCTTTTATATTTAAATTTGCAACTATAAAGGTGATAGACTGACAGGGTGACAATGCAGACTTTTCGAAATTTATTGAGATACCTAGTCCTGAGCAAGTCTCGATAGTGTAGTCTCTGGCTCGCAGAAGGTGATGCCTGGTGGTAGCAGTGAGGAGCCAGTCTAGATATGGAAACACCTGGAATCCTTGCCGTCTCAGGTGAGCGGTAACTACTGCCATACATTTAGTGAACACCCCAGGGGCTGTGGTGAGACCAAAGGGCAGAGCTCTGAACTGATAATGGCTGGCTCCCAGCCGGAAGTGAAGGAATCTTCTGGAGTATCTGTCCATTTTAACATGGTAGTATGCATCCTGAAGATCTATAGAGCATATCCAATTGTCCTGACCCAGAAAGGGTAAAATGGACTGTAGTGTGACCATCCGAAACTTCGTTCTTTGTACAGACCTGTTCAGTCTGCTGAGATCAAGAATGGGTCTCCAGTCCCCTGTCTTTTTTGGTACCAAAAAGAACCTTGAGTAAATTCCGGATCCTTGCTGGTCTGCTGGGACTTGCTGGATGGCCCTTTTTCTTAGCAGTTTTGTAACTTTTTGAACTGCTTGATCCCTTAGATTGGGTGTAACATCTGGAAGGGACTTGTTTAACGCTAAGGGAGTGCAAACAAAGGGAATTCTGTAGTCTCTGGATATAACAGACTGTACCCATTTGTCTTGTGTTATGTCTTGCCTGGCTCTTGGGTACAGCGATAATCTTCCCCCGACTGCCTCCAGAGGTGGGCAGCTGGGCAACCCTTTAGGGATGCTGGAAGGGCTTCTCAGAGAAGGATTCTCTGCTCCCTTGGTTTTGCGGACCCCCTCTGCCATGAGGGTGGTGTCTGTTATTGTTCCCTCTTCTGCCTCTGGATGGGAACTCACCACGTGTGTCTGGCAAGGCTCCCTGGGATTTCCGGAACCACATCTTTCCACTCTTCTGACCCTTGGGATATGGTCTGGAAGGAGTGGAAAAACAGACTCCCACGGCCGAGAGAGTCTTGCCTTCCTGCTCACACCTGGTAAGGGTGTCCTTCACCTGTGATCCAAAAAGAGAGGAACCATCAAAGCGGGTGTTGGTGAAAGACACTCTGAAAGGTTCCACAAAGTTACACAGCTGCATCCAAGCGTGCCTCCTTAGGGCAATGCCTGTGCCCGTGGCTCTACTCATACCATTGGCTGCATAAGAAATGAGCCTCATGGAGGAGTTCACCACTGAATTGAGAGTTGCCAGCTGGGAGGCTGCCTTAGCCTGAGCCCCCTCAGCTGATGGATCTTGGAGGGTATCTCCAAGCTCTTTAAGGAGATCCCTGTGAAGACGGGTAAAGTGGCACAAATAATTCAGAGACCTCATGGAAAAGGTTGCTGAAGAGAACATCTGCTTCCCATATCTGTCAATCATCCTGGACTCCTTGTTAGGGGGATGGACAGATGAAGAAGTTTCAGCCAACTCCTTCTTTGTGGCTGCCGCTACCACCATGGCATCAATGGGAACACCTTTGGTCAAAAACTGTTTATCCTGCGGTGCAGTTATGAATTTAGCGGGTCTTCTGGGGGTCGGTTCCACTGTGTCTGGAACTGACCACACCTTCTGAGCCACCATGGACATCAGTGGGTTGAAAGGCGGAGATACCCAGGAGGTGGAAGGTCGGGATCCAAACACATCCAGGAATACCGACTCATCCTCGGAAGGGCTTAGGGTAGTCCAGTTCCCCCTCTGCCTAAGCATCTCAAGGATGTCTGAGGAGGAGACATCTTCAGAGGGTGATCTCAGGGACCCTTCTGAATCCTCTAAGTCGGTGTCTGAGGTGACAGACTCAGGGGAGTCAACATGCTTCCTCTTGCATTTCCTCTTGCGAGGTGGCTCCTCTGAATGATCAGGGGAGGCCTCAGAGGAAGAAGATACACCCAAGGTGGTGCCCTGGAGCGTTGGTTCCCCACGCTTGAGGTCTGGAGGAGGGGCAGAGGCAGACACAGGCACCATAAGGGGAGGAGCCAATGGGGATGATCGTGGGGCTGACTCAGGGGCCAGCACACTCCTCATGACCTCAAAGGCATCCCTGCTTGAATGCCGAGAAAGCTCTGGTTCCGAAGAAATCGGAATCCCTCTCTGCACTGAACGGGGTGGCTCCGAAGCCGATTTTAGAGCCAAGCTCACCTGCGCTGAAGCTCCAAGGGGGAGAATGGGGTCGGACAAGGGTCCGATGCCACTCACCCCCTCAGAGCTGACAAGGGAGTCTCAGAGCCCAGACCCCTCCAAAGATGGTACCAAGGAAGTGATCAGAGCCAACAACGGAACCGAAGGAGAAAGTATCGATGCCGACGGTTCCACGACTCGAACCCTAACGAACTCCGGCTCCGAGCTCAAGGGAGGAGTCAGAGGAGGAATAACTGCAGACATGGACGGAACCGACACCTGATGAGGGGGCAGGACAACATTTTTGCTAGGGCCTACTGACCACTCTCTCCATGTCGTGATCTGAAAGCCTTGAGGACCGAGAAGAGTGGGAGGACCGATGACTGTGCTCCGATTGGAGCAGAGGAGACCTCGGAGCTGAGCGTATCGACTCCAGGGAGGGAGACCTAGATCTCTTTCGACTCCCTGATGGCTCTGAAGTGTGAGTCGGGACCAACTGGGAGGCAGGCACATCGGTTCCGGCCGGAACCGAGGCAGAAGGAACAGCTTCATCCAACGATGGCTCCAAACTGGGAGCCAAAGATTTAGGTGGCTTAGAGGACTTCACAGGCTGATCCTTAGCTGGTGAATCCTGGGGCTTAAGTAAACCCCGTAGGATTAACTTATTTCTACACTCCTGCAGGACTCTTGGGCTGAAAGCATGGCAAACCAAACAATAGTCCCGCAGGTGCACAGCGCCCAGACAGTAGACACAAGAAGTGTGACCATCTGTCAGAGACATCTTCTGACAACATGAGTCACACTTCTTGAATCCAGACACCTTGGTATCCTTAGACATCTCTGAAAAGAAGGAAGACCAAGAACAATACGCAACAAATAGGAGATAATAACTATCACACACACTAAAGTTACCACACCAAAAAAACTGCCAAAACAAATACTAACAATATTCTATAACACCCACAAACAAATAAGACTAAACTAGGTAAATACTATTTTTATTTAAGAGAAAAAAGAAAGGGTTAGCCTCTAATTTAAATGGCTACCTATGTGAAGAAAGTGAAGGGGGAGGAGAAAACTCTCTAACTAAAATGAGTTTCCTGAAGAGAAGGGGGGGATTCAGGAAAGAAATTATAGGTACAACAAATATATACTGAGAAGGTTGTAACTACAACTAACAATCTACACTAAAAAACCCTAATAGTTTTTATCAAAAATACAGATAAAACAATGAAAATATATGACCTGAGCCAGTAAGACAACCTCGCAGCAGAAGCAGCAAATGAGATCTGGGTATCTAGCACCAGGCATCATGGGATATAGGGTGGCCTCGAGCCACTAAACAGCTCTTGAGCTTTTGAAGATGGACAAGTCGGCTCCGAACCCAACCAGCAAGAATGAAGGTGAGATAGACAACTTAACATCAACATAATACCAGAGGCATGACAGTATAATTTAGTATAATCCAGAAAAAGAAGGGAATTCCGCTAAAGAACGCTCAGCAGAACAAAAAACAATGTAAATATTGTGCACCACAAATATTAGTATTTCATCTGAGTATTCAAAACTTGCTAAACAACCAAAATGGTGAAAAGACAGCTTCAAAACAACAGCTTCAATAACAGGCTTTTACCATGTATTCAACATGGTAAAAGCCTGTTATTGAAGCTGTTGTTTTGAAGCTGTCTTTTCGCCATTTTGGTTGTTTAGCAAGTTTTGAATACTCAGATGAAATACTAATACTTGTGGTTCAATGCTCTTCCAATATTTACAGTATAATTTAGTATGTCATGTGCAGCAAAGCAATGTCAGGTTGACACAGTAGGCAATAAGGTACCAGATGGTAACAGTGCAGGAGGCAGAACATGGCCAGCTGAGGTAATATGAGATTTTGTAGTGTCAGATGGATGACAAGAGAGGAAACAAAGTTAGGTAGGATAGCAAGGGAGGCAGTGTGATATAAAGATGAATAACATGAGGGAGTATAGTGTCAGGGTGACATGGGTGGTAGTGTGATATAAAGATGAACAGCATGAGGCAGTACTGTGCTAGGTAGGTTAACATGGGAGACAGCATAATATAAAGATGAATAACATGAAGCAGTGCAGCCTTGGGTAGGATGATATGGGAGGCAGTGTGATATAAAGATGAATACCATGAGGCAGTGTAACATCAGGTGGGATTTTCTGAGAAGCAGTATGATATAAAGATGAATAACATGAGGCAGTGCAGTTTCGGGTAGGGTAACATGGGAGGCACTGTGATATAAAGATGAATGACATGAGGCAATGCACTGTCATGTAGGATAATGGAGGCAGTGTGATAACAGTGTCAGGTAGGATTTTCTGGGAGGCAGTGTGCTATAAAGATGAATACCATGAGGCAGTGTAGCGTCAGGTAGGGTGACATGGGAGGTAGTGTGATATAAAGATAAATAGCACAAGGCAGTGCAGTGTCAAGTAGGGTGCCATGGGTGGCAGTGTGATATAAGGATGAATAATGTGAGGCAGTGCAGTGTTGGATAAGATAACACAGGAGACACATACCTCTCAACCCCTTAGTGCAAGAAATCTGTACAAAACCTGGCAAAAATGGGGACAAAGGCCCCAAAATAGCGACAGATTTTAAATATTGCTCTTAGAAACTTGGAAAGTTGCTAGAGTAACAGAGTTTGTGCTAACATATATTTTCTGAAGGATTTGAAGTTTGAGATTCAAATGTATGTCATTATTTAATGGCTGCAATCCTCAGATCATCCCAGTGATTTGTCAGAAAGCCACAGATTTTTTGAGGAATAGACAAAAAATATGAGGCAAAAATCTGGACAGTCTGTAAAAACTGGACAGTTGAGAGGTATGTGTGGCAATGAGATATAAAGATGAATAACATGAGGCAGTGCAGAGTCAGGTAGGGTGACATGGAAGGCACTGTGATATAAAGATGAATAACATGAGGCAATGCAGTGTCAGGTAGGGTGACATGGGAGGCAGTGTGATATAAAGATGAATAACATGAGTCAGTGCAGTGTTGGGTAGGGTGACATGGGAGGCAGTGTGATATAAAGACGAATAACATGAGGCAGCGCAGTGTCGGGTAGGATGACATGGGAGGCAGTGTGATATAAAGATG
This sequence comes from Protopterus annectens, assembly GCF_019279795.1. NCBI lineage: Eukaryota > Metazoa > Chordata > Ceratodontiformes > Protopteridae > Protopterus > Protopterus annectens. The sequence continues at coordinate 386,751,159 of NC_056750.1, forward strand.
AAATTCATGAGGCAGTGCAGTGTCAGGTAGGGTAACATGGGAGGCACTGTGATATAAAGATGAAATTCATGAGGCAGTGCAGTGTCAGGTAGTGTAGCATGGGAGGCACTGTGATACAAAGATGAAATTCATGAGGCAGTGCAGTGTTGGGTAGGGTGACATGGGAGGCAGTGTGATATAAAGATGAATAACATGAGGCAGTGCAGTGTCAGGTAGAGTAACATGACAGGCAGTGTGATATAAAGATGAATAACATGAAGCAGAGCAGTGTTGGATAGGATGATATGGGAGGCAGTATGATATAAAGACGGGTGACATGAGGCAGTGCAATGTCAGGTAAGGTGACTAGGGAGGCAGCATTATATAAAGATGAATAACTTGAGGCAATGCAGTGCTGGATAGGATTAGGCAGTGTGCTGTGAGGTGGGTGGTGCAGAATACAGGACAGGGTTAGGACAAATGGCATTGTAGTAGTGCAGTGTAAGATAAATGACGTGGAAGGAAGTGCAGTATCAAGTAAAGTGAAATGGCAGACAATGCTGAGTCAAGTAATATGACAAAGACAGTAAATGCAGTGCAGTGTGAGGGAGGGTAAGATTGTCAGGTAGATGACGCAGCTGACAGCACAGGGTCTGGCAAGATGACATAATAGACATCACATTTTCAGGTAGGATTACATGAGATGTAATACATTGATGACATTACAGCAGCAAAGGTCAGAAAGTGTGACACAAGAGGTAGAGTATTGTCATGTATGATGACATGGGAGGCAGTGCAGTTTCATGTAGTATGATATGGGAGTTAGTACAGGGTCAGAAAGATCATAGACCAGCAAAAGATCAGGAAGGGTGACACAGAAGGCAGTGCATTGTTAGGTTGGGTGATGTAGGAGGCAGCATAGTGTCAGGATAATGTTGAAAGCAGTACTCTACCAGGATGATGCCGAAAGTAGTACAGTGCCAGGTAGGATGGCCTGTGAGTCAGAGTACAGGCAAGTAGTATAACCACATCGGCATCACTGAAGAATGTTAACTTACCAAGGAGTCAGTGCATATGAAATGGTCATTTACCTCAAGGGATAATCATTTGTTGAGGCTTTCGAGTAAAAGAAATGACATAAACACCATGTACTGCATTACTCCCTGATACTGTGAAAAAAGCAAATCAGTTAATCGCTTTTGTAGAGCGGGACCCAGTCTTAACAATTGTTAAGCATCCCTGCTTTGGTTTTTAAGATCGGGTATTGTGCTATGCAGTTAACCTGCCAGTACTGGCAAGTAAATAACAGTAGCAGAATTAAAAACGGATTTGCTTCTGCCTACTGTCTGTGCCAGTTACCTGTCCCTGACTTTCTGTAACATAAAAATGTGTTACACTGTCTTTCTGACAGTGCTTGCTACATGATTTATGGCTATGAAAACCTGCAAAACACTTAGAGCTTTTTTCTTTAGCTAGTAGTATATGGAGCATATAACGCTCAATGCATTATAAAGAATTATGACTGGGTCTTGGCATCCATGTCTTGAACACTTAATGAGCAGGTTATGATCTGCAACCTAGTCATACTCCTCTATGTTAAATGCCAGGAATAAATGTGAGTATATATGTAGTTTTAATGCATACATAGTCTTCCTCTCCTTCTGGCTTTTCCTGGTTAGGGGTCACCACAGCGGATCACCTGTCTGCTCATGATTGGCAGTGGAGTTATACAGTGTTGAGTTACCAGCCCGGTGCCCAACCTTCCACAGAAGGCACACAGATGCACGCATTCACACCTGGGACCAAGTTAGAGTGTCCAATCCACTTACAGCATGTCTTTGGGATGTGGGAGGAAACCGGAGCACCCGGAGGAAACCCATGAGACCACAGGGAGGACATGCAGATGCTACACAGAAGGCATCCCAGCCGAGGATCGAACTGAGAACCTCTTGCTGTGAGGTGGCAATGCTAACTGCTGTACCACTGTGGCCACCCTTTCATGCATACATAGTATTTGTGATAAGTTACAGAATGGGGATAAAGAATTAATGCTATAGTAAAAGTTCGCCTGTATGCACGTATTATGTTTTCTGAATGCTCTTCTCAGAGTCTTGGCATAATTTGCAGTTTAATACAGTGCAAGCAATGATAGGGCCAAATCTGGCTGTAGATTCTTTATGACTGAGCTGTCTGAATTCTTAATTCATAAGTGATAGAGCCACAGCTGAGTTATATATGTCCTGCCCATTACAGATGACCATAACATGGAATGTAGTCACATTTCTGTAGTATGCATTCAGCTGCTGGGTTTATAAATATTTCCTTTAGATTTCACAAATGGGTAAAGCAAAGTTCCAAGCTACTTTTGGATATAAGCCATTTTTATTTTCGAATGGCCAGTGAGTTAGAGTGGAAAATTTTATTGATGCACTCTGCATTTGAAATGATTTATATTCTCATGGCATTCTTCAGATAAATTGCCAGTTTTCTGAAGGCTGAGTTGTCACGTATGTCATCTGATTAAGTGTTGTTATTAATAGTGAACTGCTGTGTGTAAAACTTCCTTGAGTTCATTTGGAGGAATCAGGCCTCACTCACAATCCTGTTATTTGCACTGCACCATCAAAACATCATAATGTTTGCAACTAAAGGGATGTCAGTTTATTTTTCATTTATATAAATGTAAGATTGCCTATATCATATATGTTAATTTAATAAAGATGTTTTTTGTTAAAAAAAAAAAAATTCCTATCTAGGAAAAAGATAGATGAAATTGCTGAGTACAAGCAAGATATTTTTAACCTCTTTTTGCTGACTGTACAGCCAGGGGATACAGTATCCCTACTGAGTAACTGGTATATTGTTCCATTGCTAAAAATATAGTAATCTGAGCCCAATTGCCTGTTCTGGTTTACTTGTATATAAGTGTGGAGAAGCATGCATTCAGAGCTTAAAATCTGTTCTTTTGTAAATTATATCAGTCAGTGTCTCATTTTTATTGTAATGATTTTACTAACTACATCTTCAGATAGTAATAGGAAAACAGCTGACTAAAGGAATACTTAATTTTTGCTTGTTGAGTAGAAATGATTATTGCAGTGGTAAGGTAAAAGGTAAAGAGTTTATAAAACATTATATGTGTGTACACACAATATATTTTTAATTTGATTGCCAGTGATGGCACACTGGGTCATTTTTCATTTACAGAAATAATATAGTATAGTTTAGAAGTTAGGTTAATGGCTAATAAGTAATTATATCTAGTATGCCTAGGTTTCATTCCCACAGTGCCCACTTACACAATGTGCTGCTCAGAGTAAATTACTTAACCATACAGTGTTGCCATGAGTCAAATGCAACATAAATGCCAAAGTTAAACAAGGATGTTATAAGGCAACATTACTGTACAGGACAGTTAAGGAGCAACAGATTGGTAATCGCATGATGGTAAGAGAATGCATAAAGGAGAAAGAGGTTTGAGAGTAACCAGGTACTAAAGGGTAGGGAATAATGGTGTGTGTATTACCTGTAACTCAGGGAAGAGAGGCAAGATGAATTAGACTAGTTTGCAATGCAACTAGGAATAGAGAAGGAAAAACATGCACCAGAAAAAAAAAAAAACATTTTTTCCTTGTGCGTGGTGGATAAAAGGGTCAAGTACCAAGGAGTAAGTGTTGAGAGAGAGTAAGGAACTCTTGTAAGCTAGTTGTCAGTAAGAGCTGAAACAGTGAGTCAGGCTTTGATGTGAATTGAATGAGAATGATTCAAAGAAAGACAGAGAGGTAAGTGAAGTCTGAGTTGTTGGCAAAAAGGCTAAATACATTTGAAAAGGTTTGTTGTCTTGTTAGTGAATGCATGTGCTCAAACAGAAGAGAGTCGATGAGTTTCAAGTGTAGAGACAAGTGTTAATTTCATGCATCCTCGCTTGATAACTGTTGAACATGACTCAGACGTTTATTGTAACTGTGTATAGTAAGCTAGGTCTAGGCAATTCATATCCCATGCCCCATCTCAAAAAAATAATTTCCTTAGTTTCAACCTTTTGTTCCATCAATATTCTAACAACGTTTTCTGATGGATTTTTTTTTTAAATCTGCCAACTGGTTACACCCCCACCCCCACCCCACCCCCAAAAAACAATGTTTGCAATCATATCTCTCTTCTCATCATACCTCCAGCATTTGCTATTTACACAAGGAAAACTTCTCTGAAGTCTATTTGACTTATACAATTTTACCTGTCTCTGCTTTGCCTTGTACATACTGTAACATACCTGCTCTCCTTCTCCAGAAAGCAATCTCAACAAGTGTGACAATGATTACTGACATAAAAACTGGAATGGAATCCATCTTTTACTGGCTAACATTGAGACTTGTAGTATTTGCAACAGAATGGATGATTCATGAAATTGATTACAGATCTAAAGATCCTGGTATAATGGTTTGAGAATTAGCATCTGAAATTCTATGTTGATACATGGCTATGCATTTTGGAAAAAAATGGCTTGGAACAGGATATTATATTTAGAGGGATGTGATAGATATAAAGTTGTAATGCACACCAGCTATATCTTATAAAATACACACCTGTGTTATTGGTGGACACAATGAAAAAGATCGTTCTCACTTTCTTAGCTTAGACCATCTGTGAATATGTGATGAGAAGAAGATGGTTAGCAGATTTCTTTTGTTTTCTGTCTGCTGCATTGACAGTTCAAACTTAGTCAGAATTAATTAGTAAGTACACATGCCATATTGCCATACATCAAAGGCCCCAAAATAGGGACACTTTTTAAACGTTGCTCTTACAGACTTAGAAAGTTGATAGAATAACAGGTTTTGCATTAGTATGAATTTTGTAAAGGGCATGAAATCTGAAACTTAAAATGTCTGTCATTATTTTCTGACTTCAAATCTCAATGACTTACCAATGATTTGCCAGAAAAAACACAATTTTATGAGAAACAGACCAAAAATATGAGCACAACTCTGGACATTCTGCAAAAATCTATACAGTTGAGAGTTGTGCAAATTACAGGCAAATTTAATCACACTGGCATGTTCAGCAGCTGCTTATGAAGGAGAAAGCAGTCTGTTTTAAATTTATTTTTGACCCAGACTGAGGCTGTTGAGTCTAGCCAGCCACCAGTGACCCCATTATCCCCCTTCCTAGTCTTCTATTAGCATCCCACATCAGTAAGTCAGTTTTGTCCTCACTTTCCAGGGATAACTAGCCTTTCATGGACCCTTCTCCCTGGAATGAAAGATGCAATGAAGAATGAGGACTGATGGTTGGGCAACTAATACAGTCTGGGGTGTTTTACATTTTATGTCTTAATTGCCCCCCCCCATTGTGACAGAATTTACTTTAGTAAGCCCACAATGTGGAGCTGTACATTTGTGCATGGTTACATATACCTATGTCCCGTTTAGATGATTGCTAACATTTTTTGGCATGTGAAAGAGTCGAATTCAACAGCCAAGCCATGAAATCTGCATCTTTCTATCTGCCAGATGGTACTCGTACAGTGAGGGTTATGTTACTACACTCCTGGTGGATGGGTAAACTCACAGTATCTGTTCAGTCTCATGCCTTCTGGCTGCTCTTCCACTGTGTAACCTAAGCATTCCTCTGCATCACAAAGACAACAGCAGAGAAAAGGTATCCCACCTACAGGCTGCTTGAATTAGGGTGCTGTACTTACCAGAAAAGGAGTTTGAGGTGCAGTTTTAGGGAAGATTATTTTAGTTATTAGGGGGCAAAAGCAAAATCCTACATTGGAAGATGGACTTGACTAGGGAGAATATTATTTTATTAGCAGAGGTTTCCAAGTTAAGAGAACAACCTTTTCTGAGAAAAAACAAGGCATAATTTTGTAGAAGGGCATATTACTGAGTGGACAAGAGGTAAAATGTGAGCAAAGCCATCTATGATGAAGCATTTTTGCTTTTTCCACGTCTGTTGATCAAGTCTCTGCATATAACAGTTAAGCTGCTGTATTTTTAATACGTAAATGGCTTTATATATAACTGTTTTAGACCAAATGTAAAATCTTTAGGTAGTCATTGCTGCTAGGAACAGTGGGAAATGCAATTAATTTGTCTGCAACTGCAGTGACATATTCTTTCCAGTGTTAATTGTTTTTCCACACCGGTAGGCTAGCAGATCAAATGGCTGCATTTACTTTAATTCATGTTGTTGTATAATGCAGTTTTCAAGGATCTGTTTAGGAACTGCACTTCCATTTTTCATAATGAATGCACTGGGTTGCCATGATACCTGCCAGGCAGCTGTAGTTGTGGACATACCGATTACTTTTACTTGAACCCTGTTGGTGCCATCCCATATTCCCATTCTTTAATACTCCACCTATACCTAACCCCATGTCATTTGAAATAATTCTTACCTGAATTCTAAATGATCTGTCTCACCTTTTACTTTCCCATAGTAACACAGCCAGACTGAGCAGTACATCTCATTTAATGTAACTTGACGTTCCCACCCAAAGTGACAGTTTCTAATCCAAACTTGTAGGACTTGTGGTTAATCATAATTAGTCAAGTCATGTGCTGACTTGACAAGAAATAAACCTTGTTGTCTAAGTAGTAAAGAATCCAAGCCAGTTGCAAGCTGTAGATAATGGATAGCTATTATTGCTATTATTATTATTATTACTGTTATGTTCATATCTTGTGATTTTCTGAATGAATGAGCTTCAGAGGGGCAGAATATTTTGACCTGAACAACACCAGTGGTGTTGGCAGTCACCTGTGACCTGGAGCAAACTTGGAATGTTATGATGAGATTACCAGAGGCCCTGGAATTAAACTGATTTATCTGGGCCAGTCCAGTATTCAAACTGGCAAGGCTAGAACATGAAAACAAGAGGAGGGAATAAAATATGTATGACTGGTCTGTGACAGGATGGAGGGGAGGTGTTCAGATTTAAGTCTGTTCAGCAGTTTGGTATCAAGTCAGGTACAGTTTGTATATTCAGAAATAAGAGATGTTAGCAATCAGAACTGGTTGAAATTTGATAAATTGTGGTAAAAAGTAATTCAAAGCTATGCTTATAGTTAGCAGTTTCCTTTACATTATGTTTAGTGAGAAAAATTGTCAGAAGGATGCAGTAAAAGAAGTAACCTTGTGCAGGCTAGTTTGCATGAACCAAATGGCCAAAAAGCTGTGTTCAGCTGCTGTGGTCTGCTAAAACTCTGTTTTAAGATTGTTTCATGCACAGCCTATTCTGTTTCCTGGAGAGCTAGTCTGAATATTAAAAGGAGGGAGTACAGAGATAAACTTACTTCTGGGTGTAGTTTATTTAATGCTTAGAAAAAAAAAAGTTTATACATTTTTTTTACAAAATAAATATAAAGGAGCTCATATAGCAGATCTTAGTGGAAGGAGAGTAATATTCAAGAAACTGTTGGTACCTAAATGCAAATCTGAAGTTATGCCTCTTGTTTACAAGTCATGGGAAAGAGCAATGCCTTGCTTTAAAAGGTCATGCTTTTTTTTTGTCTAACACTATTCTCTTCTATTTTGTAATCATACCAGCATGGTGTTGTTCTACGCTGCACGGTGTGGCAGAGAGGTGCATAGCTTTAAAAGGAAAATGGCCTCGTAGAAGACTGCATTTCAGGATTTAGCATCGGGGACCATTCTTGGTGGTTTCCATAATTCAGTACGTCCTCTCTACAGACCATAATTTGGAATTTTTTTTAAATGCATGCATGGATGAGATGCATCTTGTAATATCATGTAAAAGTTACCTAAGTGTGCCTAGACATTGAGCCAATTAGTTCTTTTCTGCAGCTTGCACAGTTTAGATCTCAGCTCTCCCGTTGCAAGGTGATGAAAAGTTTTGATGACTAATGCTGCGGTGTGGACTGTACCCTTCAACATCTTAGTGCAAGAATTTTAGACAAAGCCAAAAAATGGGGGGAGCAAAAGCCCAAAATCATGGACAAATTATAAATATTGCTCTTATAAACTAGAAAGTTGCTGAAATAGCAGGCTTAGCATTATTTTGCATTTCCATCAAGTCACCTACTAAAACAACACTTGTAGTGGCAATGCCTTTACTGTCTTGGGGATGAGCTCAATATGAAGCTCTGCTATAACTGTCAGCTGCAAGCCCAGCCACCAACAGACATTGGAGGGAGAGATTCCTATCGAAGCTCACAACCAAGAGGACTGTAGAGGTTAGAGGTTCCATATCCCAAAATCAGTGGGTGGTTTCTACATTTATCAATAAATCTGAGCCATAATCAGCATTATCAGAAGGACAAATGCTAAGAGGGTAAGCTGGAGCATACCCTTCTCAAGTTTATCCCATTGCAGAGACCATTTTCTGTGTTTCATAAATGTTGAGCTAGTCCAATGTAAGTGAGGGCTCCATCATATTCCCGTCTTCCTCCTAACTAGACAGTAATGGGTCAGCATGCGATGCATCCCTGTCTTCCACCTCCAGGAAATGAATTCTGGGGCATGCTAGCCAGATCTGGTTGATAGGCCAGAGCTTGTAATATTCTTCAGTCAAGGATCACATCACCAGATATATGGATGCTTGTAGTGCATGACTTAAGACTGACTCCATTGCAGACATCTGCTCCATGACCTTTTGATCATTAGTGCACCAAGCTTTGTGGCTCATGTTTCCAGTGCTTCCCAGATACTTCAATATTATAATGTTTCCACAATCCCCAGTGCAGCAGTCTTGTCACATTATTATGCCTTTAAGTATACAGTCCTTCTGCAATTAGTGTGTCACACCCAGCAACAACATCTGTGACTGTTTCTAATTCTGTTTTACAAAACCTGCATTTGTCTGTTTCTCCCACATGCTCAATGGACTTTCTAAATCAAATCTCCTTAACCATTCCTGCATTTGTTCCTGATCAACATGAGGTTGTTCCAAGAGTTTGCTGTACATGCAACTATATTTATGCATTTTCTACATTTCTTCTCATCTGATCCTCTACCTTATATTCTTTTTTTGTTGTTGTTGTTTGGTATGTCTAGTTGCTACCTGCTTTTTATCTACTTCTGGTTTGATTTTCATTCTTGCTTAACACCAGTATTCTTCTGCTAAACTAAGCAGGGACATCATCTTAGACTTGTTCTCATATTTTAAAACTTTCAGTATGTTTGGATCTTGTGAGGTCAGCAGATGTGCATGCAGTCCTATGATTTCAGATCTGTACATGTAATCAATTTTGAGGAGGCCCATACCGCCTTCAGAAAGGGGAATGTATAATCTCAGAATACACTGATTTTTATAAATCATTTGATAAGCATGAAACATTTTTTTTGTTTTCCTGTCCAACTGATTCATTACCTTTTGGGGCCATTCACTCCAAAATTGTAAGTTAGGACAGGAAGACCAAATTTGTTTATAGCTTGGACTTTGTTCCATGTGTTGGAACTGTTTAGTATTACTTTTAGTCTTCTAAAATATTCCTTCCTAAGTTTTATTCACATTTGTTCATATTTTATTGCCGATCCTTCATCAGTTCCCAAATATTTATACACTCCTTCTTGTTCAAGTTCTTTTATATCACATTCCTGTCCCAGATTGATATTTTCTTGGTGCTTTAGCTTTCCTGTTTTACAGTTTTTTTGCACATTTATCTAGACCAAATTCCATTCTTATATCATCTGAAAAAGTTTCAACCACTTGTAGTTGCGCTTTCAGTTCCTTATCTGATGAACTATGCAGTTTTAAATCATAGCTCACTTGGGAGAGCATTAGACTGAAGATCTAAAGGTCCCTGGTTCAATTCTGGGTTTCGACAGCTGACCCTTTAAGGCAACTAAGGACAGGTGGCACAATGCCAGGTTAATCCTATGGGCTTGGCTTGTAAAAGCTCTAGGGCCATTAGCCTAGTACACACCTATAACAAAGCCTATATCCATAAAAAGAAGATGAGAAGTTTTTGCACTTTGTTGTTTTCTGGGAACCAGATTGTAGCCATGACCTAATCTGTTAAGTAGACAGGTTAATGGGTTAAGGGCAAGACAAAAGAGCAGTGGTGACAAAGAATCATTTTGGAATATCTCCCCTTGAATTTTTATCCCTTGAATAATAATTTGTCCTTTATTATGGCTTAACTGCAAAGTGGTTTGCACTTCTTTATGGTCGCTGTAATTTAATCGATCAGTGCATTATGTCTCTTACACATTTGTAAGCATTCTCTCATCCATGAATGTGGGATGCTGTCAAACGCTTTTTTTGTAGTCTAGCCATACCATACATAGATTCTTCCCCTTTTATAGTTCTCCATTGTGACTTTATTTAAAAACAAATGATAGTTTGTTCCATATGACTTTCTTTTGTTACCCTTTTGTTCTATTGCCATGATTGAGTTTTCTTCTAAATGACTATAAACTCTGTCTACATAAATTCCAATGTAAAGTTTGTACATCATTGGAAAGCAAGTTATTGGTGTATAGTTTATAGGATAGCTTGCAGGTTTGCTCTTAAGGAGGAGTATTTTTTTCCTGTTGTTAATCAGGTTGATGTCTGTTTGGGGATGTGGATGTATATTACTCATAGCTAAATTTTAATGTAAAGATGTTAATACTTTTAGTTAGAAGTTAGGTATGCATTTGGGCCTGGTGTTTTCCAGTTTGGAGCTTTTCTAAATTTTGTTTCTATTTTTCTGGCTGTTAGTTCATCCCATTCATATCATGTACATTTGAATTTCTTCTTATTTATTTTACTTCGTCTATCCATTCAGGACCTTTGTTATGTTCTACAGGATCTTTGTAGATATTCTCCCAAAATGTGTCTATTTAGCCTTTTTTTAGTGGTGTTTCAGTTCTTTTTACCTTGTTTCCCAATTCTCTATAAAACTTTTTGGGTCATCAATAAATTGCTTATTTTGTATTTTTCCTTTATATTCATCTGCATACCTTCTATGTTTTTCTGCCTGTGCTGCCATCTTTAGTTTATTATTTGCAATAATGTACAATAGCTCCTGAGCTGTTCTGATGTCTGTCTTTGAGTTTTTTGTTGATCTGTTTCCTCTTCTGTACTTTTCTAACAGTGACACTTATTGTCTTAATTGGTTTATAGTTTTCTCTATTCGATACTTCCATGATGGCATTTGATTTCTCCCCTTCCTTTCCCTTAATGCCCTAAAGACCTTATCTGTTATTAATTTAGCTGCACAGTAATATATCCTATTTACCTCTGTTACATTGCATGAATTTCTGTGAACAGTCCTGATTATTGTATTCATTTGTTTTATCAAAGTTCTAACATTTTGGGTGTTATTGACTTTCTGCAGTCTATTTCTTTCATTGATCTTAATATGTCGATCCATCTCTATTAAATCATGCAACTTCTCCCTTAGATCATTTTCTTCTAAATTGAGGGCAAATTCTTTGTTCTCCATTTCCTGAGGGCATTCTACAGAAAGTTCCAGCACATCTTGCTGTGCCATATTCTCTTCAGTTTCATCCTGTGTCATCCATTGCTCTTTCATATGGGAACTCAATGGCCTATCACTCCACAACACTGAATGCATCAGAGTTGCCACCATTTCCTGCTCCTTCCCTTGCTGTGCAACTCCTACTGAACATTTGTATTGGTTTCCTACTGAAGGCTCCAAAGTATCGTCATATGGCAATTGATCAAATGTTTCCTGTTCCACTGGTTTCTCCTTAATTTGGTGATTTGTTATTTTATACTGCTATGGTGTTATCAGAATTAAATTTTCTATATGGACTGTAGGAGGGATGGGATGATTAAAATAAAAGGTTAACCTTTTTCTTAAAAGGAAGGATCAAGGTTGTTGGATAGATGAGGAAACCATGAGTTGAGATGCACAAGGCTCAAATGGCAGCTAAGAATGGTAACAAAGTCCACAGAGAGAGTTATATAAATAATGCCTTAGAAGAGGAAGGAAAAATAAGACTATAAGCTGTATTCTTTGGATAGAAAAGGGGAAAGTGTTGTTGAGAAAGAACTTAAATATTCCAAATATTAGTGGAAACACTTTACAGCTGGACCCCAGAACAAAAGCAGTCAAAGTCCAAAAGATGCAGCTCAGATAGCTCATACTGGAAACCCACATGAGAATGAGCTGTCATACCTGGTGCTGTCAAATGCTGAAGGAGTTGAAAGAAGGAGGCTTTTGAATCTAAAAGTAGGCAGTTATTGAGAAACAAGTAATTAAGGACATAGGTATATTCCTAGTATGCCATGGAAAACACTTTTTAAACTTCATTTTTCAGATTCCGACTGAGCAATTAACAATCATGGCTGAGATCTCTCAGTCAGGTGCCTAGTTATCATTTATATAATTTGTTTAATTGCAGGGTGAACTAGTTAGCAGTGTTAGCAGTACTGAAAAGGTATGCTCTCCATAAACATGAACTGTCTGGGGCTGGGAGTGGGGTACACAGTTGAGAAAGACTACATTTTGGGAAGTGGTGTATATAAAAAAAATCATGCCTATACTCCTGCAAGCAATTGGGCAATATAGTTTTTCATTGGTCTTTCTACAGTACTGAGATAGTCAAAAGTAAAAATTGTGTCATATTTCACACAACAGAATAATGCTGCAGAAAAGTCCAGAATTGGTGACTACAGCTGTTTCTCTAGCAGATACTACTCAGTAGAAATACTTAAGGCTCAAGAGATACTAAGTGTTAGATCAGTGTGCATATTGAACCTTGTCAGCCACTGTAGCTAGATAGCACATGCAGATAAGCTACTGAGCACATTCGAGATCAGTGCCATTTTGTGTAGTCAGATAGTGTGAAGGTAAGCTTGAATGGAGATGCACATGTTAGTGTGCTAGAAGTAACAAGTCAGTTAGTAAGCATATGAAATATGAAGTATGTTTCAAAGTTACAGCTCCTGATGTGTGTATAATAAATTACTTGAATGTATTCCGTGCCTCACTGTCTCCTTTGAATAAACGAGACATGTGACATGGTGTCAGAATGGGATCCAAAGTTGAAGCAGTTCGCAAACCATGAGTCACGTAGTTAGAAGTGGAGCAATAACCAGGAGTGAACTCACAAACAGGTCGGTGATTATTCAAAGGTACTTAAATTTGTTTTAAATGATTTTCAGTCACCAAACATGTGGCATAGCATTCAAAGTATTCAAAATAACTACTGAGATATTCAAAATGTCTCAGATAGCGACATAATGATTAAAGTGTTTGAAGTAATCTCCAAAGTGTTTAAAATGTTCCAAAAAGCTAAAATGTCTGAATTGTTTTTCAGTGTATGACTTTTTCACAGTATCTAAGACTTTTCAAAGTGTCTGAAGTGTCCGGAGTGTTCAAGGTATTTGCAGTGTTAAAGTAAAGCATTTTCTGAGAGAGTATTGTACACTTGAGCATAATTCCAAGTACCAGGTCTATACTAATATTTAAAAGAAATTTGTTGTTATGGAGAAGGGATTTCACAGACCTGAACTGCTGGTGTTTTGATAATAATATTTATTTATTTATTTATTTATTTTCAGTTTGATTACCGGGGAAGTCCACTGGGCCTAAAAGTGCCTGTTTTCAGTGGAGGCCCGGGGAGAAAAGCTCCGTAAGCAATACAAATACAATGAAGGTTACATTATGTTAAAGTAAAATACAAGAATAGAATTCATACATTCAGAAATGCAGATGCATAAGATGTAAATCAAACAACACAGCTAACAGATAATAGAGAACACCCATTACTGGAATATCAATTCAATACAATATGATACAAATATCTGTAAGAATAGGAAAAAAATTTTTTTTTTTTACATTGGTGGTACTGATATATACAGTATTTACAGTTTGTAGTGTTAAGGAAGAAATTCATTAGTCAGAGAAAGACTGCTGAGTCTATTTTAGGAGAGTAGAAGTAAACGCAAGCAATGTAGAAGAGTCAATGGGGGCATTCAGTAGAATTTATGTAGGGTGGAAGCAGGAGCATTTCCATTTGGATGATAGGTATAGGAATAGCTGGGTCTTGAATGATTCTGTGTTGGGTATATTCCTGAGAGAAGGGGGAAGAGAGTTCCATTTCTTACCTAGTGAGAAGGAGAGAAGTAGTTGGCCAGCGGGACATTTTAGTTTGTAGATGGAGACGAAGTTTTGGTGTTCGGATCTCAGAGATCTATTCAGGATGTATGGAGGAAGGATGTTTGTTATGGAATTACAAATTATATTTAACTAATATTATATAGAATTGGCGAGTGTTTGAGCAAGAGTATGATATTTTCATACAGGCTGCATTTTCTGACAAAGATGCAAGTACAAGAGCATTTATACTTCTCAATTTAGCTGGCTCAGATGCCATTGAGCAAGACGTTCATTTGTGTATGCACCTGCTGTGTATGCAGGGGAGGGGGAAAACTCCCATATTGTGATACAGGCTGAGACGTGGGAAGACCCTGAGTGCTTAAAATGTAAATTTAGAGAAATGTGTAGTTCTCAAATGAATATTACAGTAGAAAGGCATACAGTTTACACAAGAAATCAAAAGCCTGGTGAAAAAAGCTAAAAAATGTTATCAGTCAAGGATGGCCAATACAATAAACCAGTCTACCACTTGACATTCAGCAGTATTTTCCTTACAGAGACAAACTCGTGATGGAAGATGGAATCATCATGAAAGGTTCAAAAGTGGTAATTCCTAAAGCATTACAACAGGAATATATCAAAATCTTGCATTGTGGTCACCCAGGTACTGATTCAACTAAAAGAAGGGCAAGGGGCATAGCATTTTGGCCTTTTATGTCTAAAGATATAGAGAAGGAAACTCTAGCATGTTCAGTTTGCAATAGCACCAAACCACATAAACAAAAAGAACCGCTTCAGCTACACCAAATTCCTGAATTACCATGGTCGATGGTTACTGCAGATATTTTTGAATGGAATGGTCAACTTTAGTTAGTGTTACTAGACTATTACTCAGATTGGTTTGAAATTGACCTACTTCCTAACTTGACATCCAGCACAGTCATTACAAAATTGAAGAGACATTTTTCTGTCCATGGTAGTCCGCACAAAGTCATGTCTGACAATGGTGCACAGTTTAGAAGTCAGGAGTTCAAGAAACTTGCTGAGTCTTGGGACTTTGTTATATTACCAGTAGCCCTGAGAATCCACAAGCCAATGGATTAGCTGAATGTGCAGTTCATAGTGCAAAGCACTTTTTGGAGAAGTCCAAGAGAGATGGCACAAATGTTTTCCTTAACTTAATCAATCTCAGAAACATTCCTTGAGAAAGTTGGTTGGTTAAGCTGCTCAAAGATTGATGTCCAGACAGACATGAGAAACACTTCCAATCAGCAAACAATTGTTAGTACCAAACACAAAGAACAACAGAGAATGGTCAAGGCTCAATTTTTAAGAAAACTTCAGTCACAAACGTTGTACTATGATAAGGCCAATAAATCCCTTTGACCATTACTATAAGGAGAAGTGGGAATGCAGACATCCAAAGGATATGACCAAGTGGGAATTGTTAAGAATATTTGTGAGGAACTGAGATCTTACATTATACAATCAGAAGGAATGGATTTCAGGAAGAATCATAGATGTGTTACCTGCCTCTGAACCAGTGATGCAGCAGATTGCCTGTGCCAATTAGTTTAATTTCGAGAGTGACTTGTCAAGTGTTCAAATTGAAAAGGACAGTGTGATGTGAGAGTGTTCGATCTCGCCGTTTGTTCTTACACATGGGTTCGGAGCCGATCCTCGGCTCCGTGTCGGCCGCTTGCAAGCTCTGCATCAAGAAGAAGCTCGAGACCAACCTAACTCCCACAATCCCCCTCTGCCTTTACCTCAGATCTAGTTTGCTGCTGCAGCATTCGCATCACTTTGATGAGCTCGAGCAACCTTAAGCTAAGATTTATATATTTTTTCTTGTATTTCTAAGAATTTCTTTTTGCTAAAAAGTTATTTGAGAGACTGTGTGTGTGTGTGTGTGTTATAGTTTCGAGGAATCCTCGGTTCCATATAAAGTTATTTAAACTTTATTAGAGTTTTCCCTCGGGGCCTAACCCCACCCTTTACTGGATTGACTACCGGATTGACCCTTTTATTGGATTGACTAATTTACCGGAATTGACATTTCTTACTGGACTTGACTTGTTTCTAACTTAAAATGTCTGAGAAAGCTAAATCTGGGTTTAAACGTTGCCAATGTGGGCAAAAGATGTCAGTGACTGACTATCATAGTTCCTGCGTCTACTGTCTTGGCCCTCTCCATCTGCAAGAAGACTGTTCAATTTGTCATTCTTTCAGTGGAAGGGTGATGACAGATAGGCGCAGGAAACTTATGGATAGGGGTCTTTTAAAACCTACTTTTCAGGAGGCTCTGGATGCTTCAGACCAGGCATCCAAATCCTCGAAGGAATCGAAGACGTCGGAGCCCAGGTCATCGGCTCCGAGCTCTTCAGTTAAGGTTCAATCACCAGTTCCACAGACTTCGGGACCGAGTGTTCAACTGTTGTCAGTTTCCGAGCCTCGAGTCTTGGAACCGGTGACGGAGCTCCCTCCCCCGACACTGTTGAGGTCGGCTCCGTCTTCGATTCCTTCGACGCGCTCTTCCAGACCCCTCTCCGACACCGATGTAGACCGCGTGGTGCAGAAGTTAATGGAGAATACGGCCTTATCCAAACTCATCTCGGTCTCCTCTCAGTTGGTGTCGAGACTCGAAGGCCTTCCCTTATCTCCATCTGTTCCTCCTCCGAGACCTGTCCAGTCTTCGGAGCCGGAAGAGGCTGACCTGCTGATTGTGGAGCCCTCGGTGCCAGAACTGTCCTTCTCTCGGTCAGCTCCGTTCACCTCGACTCCGTCGGATCCGGTACCGGAGTCTCGGAGCCGAAGATCCATCCTTGGTTCCGGGACCGAGAGTCGGACCGATGTTTCGGTTCCGACGCTCCCTCTCGGGCCTCGGCTCGGATCGACTCGGCTCCGTCCTCGGGGTCGATGCGTTTGGTGCCTGTCTCGGGGATTCTTCCCATTTCTTCGGAACCGGGAGATACCTCGACTCGGGACCCGGGAGCCTTCGACCTCATGAGGAAGGTGTTGTCTACCCAGACAACCACATCAGCAGAAACAGCTTCTCCTCCCCATAAAGGACCGTTATCCTCCTCTGCACCCACGGCTACATCTAAGCGTCGAGCACCTGTGTCTCAGCCACCCCTGGAGGGTGCCCCCTCTTCCTCGGAGGCTTCTTCGGATGCTCCCCCCGAAGAAGTCCCTAGGAAAAGATTGTGTAAGAGGAGACACTTAGATTCTCCACAAGAATCATTGACATCGGACACTGACTTGGATGAGTCAGAAGGGTCCCCAAAGTCACCCTCAGAGGATGTCTCTTTTTCTGACATCCTGGAGATCCTAAAGCAGAGAGGTGATTGGCAATCCCTTCCCCCTTCTGAGGATGAATCAGTCTTGCTGAAGGCATTCGGTGCTCGCCCTTCCTCCTCCTGGGTCACTCCGCCCTTCGATGAGTTGATGGAGCTGATTGCTCGAAGGGCGTGGGAGACGCCTGACACGGTGGAGCCAGTCCCTAGAAAGCCTAACAAGTATATTACTGCCCCTCAGGATAAGGCTTATCTAACAAAGGGAGTACCAGTGGACGCTATGGTGGTGGCAGTGGCCACAAAAAAGGAGATGTCGGAATCTTCTTCATCTGTCCATCCCCCTAACAAAGATTCTAGGACTATGGACAGGTACGGGAAGCGCATTTTTAGTTCAGTGGCTTTTTCTATGCGATCCCTGAACTATTTGACCCACTTCACACGGCTACAGAGGGATCTAATCAAAGAGTTGGGAGATACCCTCCAGGGTACTACAGATGCTGCTGTTCCAGAGAAAGTTACAGCACATCTCAATACCCTTACATCCATTGTAAACTCGTCCATGAGGCTGATCTCATACGCAGCCGAAGGATTGAGTAGGGCAGCAGCTTCAGCGATTGCTCTTCGTAGACAATCCTGGATGCGCTTATGTTCGTTTGCGGAAGCCTTCAAGTCTTCCTTTACTAACGCCCCATTTGATGGTGCCACTCTCTTTGGCCCCAAAGTAAAGGAGACCCTTACCCGGTGTGAGCAGGAGGGAAAGACTCTGTCTGCTGTCGGAGTCCATTTTTCCACCCCATCCAGACCGTACCCCAAAGGGCAACGTGGTGGAAAAATGTGGTTTCGAAAACCCCAAGGATCTTTTCCAGGCACACAGGGTGATGCCCCTCTAGAGGCAGAGGAGGGGCAGAGGTGGAAGACGCCGCCCTGGCGGCAGAGGGTCCGCAAAACCAAGGTGACAGGGATACACCCCCTGGGAAACCTTTCCAGCACTCCTGAGAGGAGGCCCGACTGTCCTGCTCTGGAGGCAGTTGGGGTCGCTTAGCTTTATACCCTCAGGCCTGGCAAAATCTTACATCAGACAACTGGGTAAAAAGCATTGTTACCAGAGGCTACAGAATACCCTTCCTATTGCCCCCAATTCCAAAGAGAAGACTCCCAGATGTGCCGCCCCATCTGCGAGACCCTGCAGCTATAGAAATTTCAAAGCTGCTAGAAAAAGAGTCATCCAACCAGTCCCAGCGGACCAAAGAGGATTCGGAACTTACTCAAGGTTCTTTTTAGTTCCAAAGAAGACAGGGGACTGGAGGCCGATTCTGGACCTAAGCAACCTCAATACCTTCGTCAAGAAAGAAAAGTTCCGAATGGTCACGCTTCAATCGATCCTTCCATTTTTACAGAAGGACGACTGGATGTGCTCAATAGATCTGAAGGACGCATACTACCACATCAAAATGGCCAGGGCATCCAGGGATCACTTGCACTTCCGGCTGGGAGCCAGCCACTTTCAGTTTCGAGCCCTGCCCTTTGGTCTGACCTCAGCCCCCAGGGTCTTCACCAAATGCATGGCAGTGGTGGCGTCTCACCTGAGACGCCTGGGATTCCAGGTGTTTCCGTATCTGGATGACTGGCTCCTTTCTGCCACCACCCAGCGTCAACTCATTCAGGCCAGGGATTACACACTACAGCTTTCTGTTCATCTCGGAATTTCCGTAAATTTCGAAAAATCTTCACTACAGCCATCACAGCATATCTCATTCATAGGAGCAGAATTGGATACGCATCATTTAATTCTAAGACTTCCTCCAGAAAGGATAGCCTCACTACAAAGCCACATTTCTCTCCTTCTGTCATCCAGAAAGTCCCCAGCAAAACTGGTTCTGAAGGTTTTGGGTCTCATGGCAGCTTCTCTCATTGCGATACTATTGGGAAGACTGCATATGAGAGTTCTACAATGGCTACTGTTTGCACAATGGTCGTTCCAACAGCTACCTCTGACACACGAAATTCTGATCACAAATACATGCAAATCTCACCTAGCCTGGTGGCTTCGGACTTGCAACCTTTCCAGCGGAAGACCATTTGTGCTACCCACGCCGACAGCTACAGTGACCACGGACGCTTCCCTGATAGGGTGGGGGGGCATCTTTCAGGGACAGACAGTCCAAGGTGAATGGACCAATTTAGAGTACAATCTGCACATCAATGTTCTAGAGTTGAGGGCAGTGTTTCTAGCGTTGCAACACTTTGCTCCCCTTCTTCCTCTAGGGACTATTACAGTTCAGACGGACAACATGTCCGTAGTCTGGTACATAAACAAACAAGGGGGAACCAAGTCCTATCAGCTATGCAGAGAGGCCATGAGAATCTGGCAATGGGCGGAGTCCACGGGTCACTTTCTGATAGCAACGCACATCCCGGGGTCATCCAACGTCATAGCCGACAGGCTGAGCAGAGCAATCCTGTTGCCTCACGAGTGGTCCCTAAAACAGTCAGTTGCGAAGAAGATTTTTCGCAAGTGCGGCCAGCCTTCCTGTGATCTTTTTGCATCTCCAATGAACGCCAAATGCAGGAGCTACTTTGCCCTATTACCCCCTCCAGGGGAAGTCCCCAGGGATGCGCTGGTTCACGATTGGCCCCCGGGTCTCCTGTACGCTTTTCCTCCCTTTCCCCTGATTGCAAAGTTTCTGCAGAAAGCCAACAACCTGCAAAGGACGATTATCCTCATTGCCCCATTCTGGCCTCATCAAATTTGGTTTCCCTTTCTTCTGGCACACCATATTCGGGGACCCTGGATCCTGGACCCAGAGCCAAATCTACTGACCCACTCGTCAGGGGCTCCCCACCCCTCGCTCTTGTCACTCCATCTAGCAGCTTGGTTGCTCCGCTTCCCTACTTAGCCAGGTCTGATCTTCTGTCACCTGCAGTTCAGAATATACTAGTGGCTTCTCATAAAGCTTCCACTACAAAGACCTACACTAGTAAATGGAAGCGCTTTGTTTTCTGGGCACATACACAGCATTTGGATCCTGTTATAGCTCCTTTAAACAAGATTTTGGAGTTTTTAACAGAGTTGTTCCACCAAGGAGCTTCTCCTGCCACTTTAAGAGTACAATTGGCTGCCATTTCCAACTTTCATGTGGAAGAATGTGGGGCACCTATTATGGCTCACAGACTTTGTAAGGCCTTTTTAAAAGGATCTTTCCATATTAGACCACCAGTTAGAACTCCTACATCTCCGTGGAATCTGAACCTTTTGTTGTCTAAATTGATGTTGCCTCCATTTGAACTGGCTTCCTCTTGTCCATTGAAGTATTTGTCGTGGAAGACCCTCTTTTTGGTGGCCATTACATCGGCTAGGCGGGTGTCAGAGCTTCAGGCTCTTTCTGTTAAACACCCTTATCTGATCTTTCACTCTGACAGGGTATCTCTTTGCACTAATCCATCCTTCCTCCCCAAAGTCTGCTCTATTAATAACATTAATCAATCCATTGAACTCCCTACCTTTTTCAAAAATCACTCCAGTAAGTTGGAGTATATGTTACACAAGTTAGATGTTCATAGACAACTTAGATTTTACTTGGATAGAACAAAGGATCACAGGAAATCAGATCAACTTTTTATAGCCTTTGCGGACAGCAGGAAAGGTGTAGCAGTTACTAAACGAACCCTTTCCAAATGGCTAACTGATTGCATTATGTTTGTTTATGCTACTTCAGAACAAACTTTACCTGCCAAACCCAAGGGGCACTCTACAAGATCAGTATCTACATCCCTGGCTCATGCAGCTCGCTTACCATTAGACACTATTTGTGCAGCTGCCACTTGGTCTAAACCACATACATTCATTTCTCATTACAAGGTGGACAGGGTTTCTAGGGACAGGGCATCCTTTGGTTCCACTGTGTTCAAGAACGTTCTCCCATGAGTTCCTCAGGAACATGGAGCTAAGGACACTACCCATGTGTAAGAACAAACGGCGAGATCGAACACTCTCACATTTAGAAGTTATGTCCTTACCATAACGTTCCATGTGGAGTGTTCATCTCGCCTTTGTTCTTACATTCCCACCCTCCCACCCTCAGGAAGAATGTACAGTTTGGTGCCTGGTCTAGGTTATTCTGCTTCTGCATTCGCAGTTGTTGTGTATATATGTATGTACATATGTATATATAGCTATAAGTGTTCTTGCAGTTATGTAGTTTTTGCATGAGTGTATTCTCTCTCTGACTGCTGGTTTGCTTGCAAACTAGATCTGAGGTAAAGGCAGAGGGGGATTGTGGGAGTTAGGTTGGTCTCGAGCTTCTTCTCGATGCAGAGCTTGCAAGCGGCCGACACGGAGCCGAGGATCGGCTCCGAACCCATGTGTAAGAACAAAGGCGAGATGAACACTCCACATGGAACATTATGGTAAGGACATAACTTCTAATTTCCTTCAAACAACTCTGATGTAAACCCTGATGTAATAGTTTTGAAAGAATCCCCAGAGACTGTCCCTGTTGCTAAACCCAGTCAGAATTTCTGTGTGACCAGATCAGGTAGAATTTCCAGACTTAGTCCTAAATACACAGTGACTTGGACTTGAAGTCAGTTTTGTTTTGCTGAAATGTTGAAATAATGTCTAGCTCTTAAATATGCCCTTGTTTTTGTATTTTGCAATGTCAAAATTAAAGATGGAGGATGTAGATCAGTGTGTATATTGAACCTAGTCAGCCACCGTAGCTAGATAGCACGTGCATATAAATTACTGAGCACATGCGAGATCAGTGCCATTTTGTGTAGTCAGTGTGAATGGAGATGCACATGTGAGAGTGTTAGAAATAACGAGTCAGTCAGTAAGTATATGAAATATGAAGTATATGTACAAGTTACACCTCCTGATGTGAGTATGTATAATAAACAACTTGAACACATTCCATGCCTCAGAGTCTCAGTGTCTCATTTGAATACACAAGACACATGACAGTAAGCCTCTATTCATACCTTATGAATGATTTCAAAAGCTGTGGCACAGTGCATACTAATAATAAAAACATCCCAAATATTCTCTTACAGTTGAAAATGTTTTCTTATGTAAGAAGGAAAAGACTTCAGTTTTCTGTAGTTTGTTGATAGACTACTAGTTCGAAGAACTGGTTTCAGGAGGTGGTTAAGATGTTATACAATATACCTTTAAGATGGGTTTTCAGGAAGTGGTTGATATGTTAAAACATATTTATCACTGTTTTAATATATCTTGTTGAAGACATTCTAGTTGTAAATGTTTAAGCTTACATTTTCATTTACATGTAAAGGTAAGGTGAAGCATCATCTCTACAAAACTGTGCTCCAGCTAATGATCTTGATCTTTTCAATGAATGTCTTAAGCTCACCCCACCTGTACTTCCTCATTTCATTGACTGTCCCATCTCTAGTCTGATCTCTGATTTCTTCTTTTCATTATCCTTTCTCTCTACCCATAGTTGTAGACTCAATCTAATTGCAGCAAACAGGAGTCTTGACCAAGACATCTGCTAACGTTATGGTTACTGTTGGGTAGTTAAATTGCAGGTTGCTATCTAGATGGTGAGGTTAGGAACCTAAACGTCATTTTGACACAATCAAATCAGTGAATATTTTGGCTCCCATTAAATAATCTTTCTTATTTTACACTTCTACCAGGTTTTCAGTCTTTATTTTACAGCAGTACTGCCCTTTATTTGAAACATGATCATTTCTTGTCTCAGAATATTTGCTTAGTGCCTTTTTTACATTTCACTCAGCATTTCATATGGCAGCACTAAAAGAGTATTACCTGTCTTCATGCAGTCAACTTTCAGTGCTGTAAACACACAAATGAGATTTTGTCTAGGCTTCTGTATGCCTGTGACACCACCCAAGTGAAATTTAATTTAAAAAATGTATTTATCATTGTGTTTTTTCTTTCTTTATGTGACGCCCCAACACTGGCTCAGTAATCAAGGAGCCTCAGTCCTCACCACTGGCAACAATTGGGGGACGTACACACTGGGAGGATGACAAGTACACACACAGTAAAGTGCAATTTCCTTAAGAGCACATAGAGATCACAGTCAGTCTGGGGCTGGTTTCTTCTTCTTTCTCCAGATCCCCAATAAGACTCCCCAATGGCACAGCTGTAAAACTGAAATCTCAACTGAGTGGCCAAGCTATGACCTCCAGCACCCTCTCTGTCTACCCAGTGCTTCATGGCCCTGCCCAAGTAGCTCACACACACACACACACACACACACACACACACACACACACACACACACACACACACACACACACACACACACACACTTTGAGATCTGATTTATACACAAACACACACACGCACCTGGGAAAGGCTGGCACAGGTTTACTAGCTATACCTTATGCCCAGACTATAAGGTAGTTATCACTGCCACCAGCCACCTCTTTATCAGCTACTTTAAGGCCCTTAGCAAGAGGTGTCCTATCTTACTGTGTAATGTTACTATTCATCCAAATGGTAGTTTGACCAACTGCCAGGCTATTATGAGTGGCCTGTACAGTGTCACCAAATAGATATGCAAGTACTATAAGAGATTAAATATCTCTAAACAGACCAGCCACAATTATATATAAATATAAATAATAAAAGAAAAAAACAGTACTCAGGAAGTAATCAGTTACATCAGAGTTCAAAATCACAGGACATATTTAAAACAACATTGCAGGACAGTCTCAAATAAATAAAGAAAACATCTAAGCTATACTTTACTATATTCCTGTTTGAATCTAAAAGGGTTACTATACCCTAAAAACTTACTTATGGAACAACAAGCAGGCAGAAGTAGTGAGTAGATGTTCTTGTCAGGTCAAAGACAAAATACAAAATGCCTCCTCTCTCTCTCTCAGAGAGTTTTTAAATTAATATCAAATATTACTACTGGGATACTTGCAGAATGACATAATTTTTGTCATCTGATCTTAGGTCCAAACCCCCATTGCTAGAAACTTCTAGCATTTAACATCTCCCTGTGAAAACACATAAACAAGAACCTTCTTAGATCTTTTGTCAAATGGTGGAAGTCATAAAATAATTTACATTCCTCTGCATGTAACAACAATACAAAAACTTCTAGTTCTAGACATTATGTCTGCTACTGCACTGAAACTGAGAGATATCTTTTATTTATGACCCAGTTATAAAGTAACTTAACCTCAACTATTCTTAAGTTTTGCAAGTTAATTGTTTGTGTTCCAGTAGGGTACACTGTGGATACATCTTTGAAGCTCAGTACTGTACAAACCCTGTTCAACACATACTTTTGTACTAACAATTTGATACACATATAACATACAGTTCTAATATAGTGGTAACACAAGGAATTGCATCATGCTGGTATTCACAAATGAGCTATAACTGTTCCATATAGCTGGGCATACAGTATCTCCTTCTGTCACACTTCTATATTCCAGTCAGCTAGGCTGACAATGTGACACTTTGTACTCCAGAAATTGCTCTAGCATACATTTTCTGTGATATTATGAAAGACATTGGCTAATACATTCAGTTTTAGTATTTTTTAAGGAAGGTATGAGGGGAAGTATAATTTCCTTTTCATATCAAGAAGTTTGTTTTTGCAACTAGTAACGTGCTGACATTTATTTGCTGCTTTTTGTGGTTTCTGAAGCTCAGTTTGTTGTCTGAGTATACATGAATTCTGTACTAATGCTGCAAGTCCCTTTCACCAAGCTTCCTGTAAACATAAAGAATGATCTTCATATTAACTCCTGAAATGAAGACCCACCCATGTGTTCCTTCAATAAGCCTATACCACGGATATGCAGAATACTGTTAAGCATATGCTTAACAGGTATACCACCAATATGCAAAATATTGTTAAGCATATGCTAGAAGTATCCACTGCCATCTACCAACAGCAGCTACTCATTATCCAGTTGGCACACAAAACGTTTATGTCTTTAACTCCTCCTGTATATTCTTAACTGATGATTTTACCAACACCACTTAAGTGATAATCTGTACAACACACTCAGGCACCCTATGGACTCACAGGTTAATCCAGTAGAAGGTGGAGACTACACTAGTGTTCTGTTTAATTAACATACCTATCTGCATTGTTTAATATCTCCTACCACTTTCACTCCAGTGATGACAGACATCCTTTGGCCTCTGTCTTACCCAGCCAGTCAACAGTTGGTGCCCTGGTTTCCCTTACTGTCAGTGATTTGATGTCCTATGTCTCCAGTGTTTTGTGACCATTGCATTCTTTAAGTTTACAGGTTCATAGGTAAGTACTTAAGCAGTCAGTCTACTGACCATTACAAACCAAGCCAGTAAACCATATTCAGAAGTTGCCTCTAGCTTCAAGAAAGGCAACACAAGACAGACTAAGGAGAATTTGAGGTTACCCATCCAATTTTCTAGTTGTACTTTGAAGGTGGTATGGGTGCAGCTCTGCTTGTTTCCACCAGGAGGCAGGGGATACATCGGCATATTCGGGACTATTAACAGTTATGAACTTATGGACAGTATTAGTTTACCTTTGGGGTTTAGAGTACAGATATACAAACATTAATACACTTAGGAATAAAATACTTTTTTATAAGGTTACTTTTCAAACTTTTTCTTTACTTGAGAAATTAATGAATGAAGTGGAGCAAAAGAGTTCACTGCCACCATGGAATGCATATATTTTTTTTCAGAACTTGGAACTACAGTTAAGGAAGAAAATAAATGTGCAATTCAGAACATTGGACATTGGGAAAATTGAATTAGGACTTTTTCTGTCTGTTTGTAATAAGGTGCATGAGGCTAAGAATTTTTCATGAAAGAAACGTTCAGACAGGTGGGTGGGAACTATGAATATCACTGGATGTGCATAAGGGAAAATGCTAATTTGCTATCAGGGATGCTCCTAATCTCATAGGTTCATAGGTAGGTACTAGGCTATTGGCCCTAGGGCCTATATAAGCCTAGCCAAAGGTCACCACCCAATAAAATTATTTTCCTGTGCCACTGTCGAGCAGAGCCACAGAAGT
The DNA here is from genome assembly GCF_019279795.1 of Protopterus annectens. NCBI lineage: Eukaryota > Metazoa > Chordata > Ceratodontiformes > Protopteridae > Protopterus > Protopterus annectens. The sequence goes on from NC_056750.1 coordinate 386,777,488, forward strand.
GATCCCCGGGGTGAATTTCCTATCTCCCATCCAATCAATAAGATTTTTCTTGAAGAGCGCTAATGAGGAGCTTTGTTTGATATAGATAGGTAGTTTGTTCCAGAGTATGGGAAGTCTCTGGGACAGGAATCTATCCCACCAGCATGTTCTGTTTATTGTGGTGACAAGGTTTAGGTCCTTAGACCGTGTAGCTCGTAGGGATTGGGATTTCTTTAAGTGGAGCATTTCTAAAAGCTCTGGGTTTGACATAGCTTTGTGTGTTAGGCAGAGATCGCCTCTGAGTAGGCGATATGCAATGGAGTAAAGCTGAAGTTTTTTGAGATGGTCTGCATAGGGCATCTGTTTGAGGCCGGTAATCCTCTTTGTGAGGTATTTCTGTGGCCTTTCCAGTTGTTGTAGATGTCTTGTGAGGTACATACCAAAAGGGGCATTGTACTCTATAATGGGTCTAATGAGTGACGAGTAGAGGGAAACAATGACCTCTTTTTTCCAGGATGAGAAACCTTTTGTGATGAGGTGTGCCACGTAGAAGGATTTCCTGACTACTGTGGCAATGTGATTATCAAAAGAGAAACTACTGTCCACCTGAGTCCCAAGGTCTCTTATCACACTTTCAGTGTTACGTAGACTACCGCCTATGTGGTAGTTCATGGGTACTGAGTTTTTACCAAAAGGGATGACAATGCACATTTTGGCATTGAGCTTGAGGTCATGGCTTTGACACCAGGCATCTGTCTCAGCGAGGCCCTTTTGTAGGATGGCCACATCTTTTAGAGTTTTGATTATGGCTCCTAGTCTGCGAACTTCGTTAGCCAAAGACCTTCTGTGTTGGCTTGTACTTCAGAGAAGTAAATACCAAACAGGAGAGGACCCAGGACTGAACCCTGTGGTACTCCACCTGTCACTGGTCTGAAGTATGATTTGGAGTCTGCTACTTTCATAGTATGGGTTCTGTCAGTGAGCCAGTTGGCATCCCATCTTGTGACATAGGGATTTATACCTAGTTTAGTGAGTTTATCTATAATTCCAGAGTGAGGGATGGTGTCGAAAGCCTTGATGAGATCTAGATAGGCTGTGTGAACCACCTTACCCTCATCTATGGCTTTGGTTACTGCTTCAAAGAAGTCTATCAGGTTTAGGAGACATGATCTGCCTTTTACAAACCCAAACTGGGTGGGGTCCTGAGTTTGGAGATTACCAATGTCATTGTTTATAAGTTCCATGACGATACGTTCCATAGCCTTGTAGACCAGGCTCATTAGGCTAATGGGGCAGTAGTTTCTGGGTTCTGTGGTGGCTCCCCCTTTGTGAAGTGGGATAACTGTTGCTGTGCGCCATTCAGTGGGCACATAGCCTGAGGTGAGGCTATGATTGAACATGGTACTTAGGTGGGGTGCCAGTTCATTCTGTAGTTCATGTAGAACACAGCCTGGGATGTCGTCAGGTTCCATGGATGCTGTGTTCTTGGCTTTGGATAGTGTGTTTCTTACCTGTGCAGCCATTATTACAGGAACTTTGCATTTTTCTGGTATAGAGATGGGCCCTTTAGGGGATGACAGGGGGGTAAAGTTAGCGCTGAACCTATCTGCCAGGATGTTGACAATATCAGTTGGTTCTGTATATTTAGTGCCATTGTGCTGTAACAGAGCAGATCAGAGTGTTGCCATTGAGATTCTTGACATAGCTGTAGAATGCTTTGTGGTTGTCTTTAGAGTCAGTGGTGATTTTTTTTTCATAACTAGCTTTGGAGGATTTTATGAGGGATCTCACCTTCTTACTGAGGCTGACCAGGGAGTTTCTCCAATCATGGGATTTTACTATTTTTTGCAACAGTTTCTTTCTTCTGTTGTAGAGTTTGTTTATGGCAGGGGACCACCAGATTGGCTTCCTTTTTTTGGAGGATAGTATCTTGGTTCTGTTAGGGATTGCACGATCCATGCACTCATGTAAGTGCTTATAAAGTGCATTTGTGTAGAATTCAGCAGTCATACCTCTAGTGTCCGTCAGCATGGGTGTCGTGAAATTTGCCACTTCTGTCTTAAGAAGCGTGAAGTTGTCTTTGGAGAAATTTTTTACTGTGGCTTCCCTAATGGGGGATAGGGGAGGGATGTGGATGTCCAGGGTGATTAGCTTGTGGTCACATCTGACCAACGAGGAATTGATATCTGGTGTGGTGCACCGGTTGCCCATGTTGGTAATAACCAGGTCTAGGATATTGCTGCCCCTGGTGGGGGTGTGGATAAGCTGATCCATGGCACTGGAATTTATGAATTCAAGCGTTGAGCACAAGAGTTGGTACATGAGTAGTTTTCCCAGTTAATGGTAGGGTAGTTGAAATGTTGTACCTAATATTTTCCAGTGTATTAAGAAATGAGGGCATGGTCTACAATTTGGATTGCAGTGTTGCCCAGAGTTAGTTGCACTTGGATAATCTCGGATGCATTATGCTGAGCAACTAGCCTGAAGGTGTGGATATCCTTAATGAATATGGACAAGCCTCCACCTTTAGTGTTTCGGTCCAGGTTAGGTGGCCGAAAGGTGTGGTATGAATTATAGCCTGGTAATGCTTGAACCAGGTCTCTGTCACTGCACAGATGTCGATGTTCTCCATTTTAAGGAGTGCCTCGAGTGAGTGCATTTTGAGGTTTAGACTTCTAACATTGAGTAGCATTACCCTCAGATTCTTCTTGCCTGTACCTGTTAGGGTGGTGAATTTGTGAATTTGTCATTTGAACCTTGCCTAAAAAAGGCACTATAGGGGTGGCTATACCCTTAGCCAGTATCCAGAATCCCAGGGGCGACAGGTGCAGGCTGTCTCTGGCAAAGCATCATGGTTTGTCGATCATGTCATCTCAGGCAGACAGATACTGGATCCCCTTAGAATGACACCAGAAGCTTAGCCAATTGTTGAAGTCAATCATTTTGTCCTTGTACTGTGGTATCATTCTGGGTCATGGCAGGATGCTACTCAGGGCTAGGGTCATACCTGCCTGGGCTACAAGATCGGACAGCTCCTCCATGTCCCTTTTCATGTAGTCCAAAGAGGTACATCTCAGGTCATTCACACCAACATGGACAATGACAGAGTCATATCTGTACTTGTTGTGGAGTGACCTGAGTGCATGCATTATGTGGTGGATCCTGGCACCCAACAGGCAGCTGACAGTAACTTTCTCCTTGTTTAGCTAGGTGAGTGAAACATCAGTGTGCCTGACTATAGAGTCACCTATGACTAGAGTGTTGGGTACGTTGTTATGCTTTATGGGCTGTGGTTGAGTGGCACACTGAGTTTGTGGGCTATGTGTCATTTGGGTTGTGTTGGGAGGTGGAGGTTGCTTGTGTTTCTGCTTTGGAGGTCCCTGTTGCTTGGGCAGGTTTTTACTGAGAGCCTCCATGAACGTAGGTGTGTGTTTTGTGTTTCTATGTGTGTGTTTTGGTGGTGTAGGGTTTGAGGGACTATGTGCTGAGTGTGGTGTGGTGCAAGTGTTTACCTTCTCCTCTTGACTGTTTAGTCCAGTCTTGGGTGAAGAGTGCTTTGCTTCCAGTTTGGTTATATAAGTGCATCTCTCACAGGTTGTAGTGTTGGGTGGTAGGAGGAGAGGGTTGTCTGTGTACATGAGGCAATTACTGCATTGCCCCAAGAGGCCCAGATTCATCAGGTAGACAGGAGAAAACACCGGGAGCTGACCCACATGCCTGGATAGGTGCTTATTTGTTAAGTACTAGAAACTGTTTTCCTCTAGACAGTGAGGAAAGTTGAGTGCTGTAGTAATTTGTAGCTTATTTAGTGCTTACAATAAGTTCTGAACAAGTGTTGAGCTCAAAGAAACAGACTTGAGTGCTGAAACAAAAAACTGGCTAGTTCTAAGAAACAAAATTAAGCTAGAAGGCTTCCCTCCAACACAGAAAGGCTTGGGGGCCTAGAAGCCTACAAATAGTCCTGGACACAACAAATCTATATCCAGACTAGACTACCCACAGGAAAGGCAGGAAACAAGCTTAGAAATTTTTTTTTTTAGTGGAAAGAGAGAAAGGAGTAGCAGAAACTAAGCTGATTGGCCTTCTCAAATGTTCTCCCTGTATTGGGTAGAATGAGGTAATGACACTAGACTGGGAGGAGGGTCCCAGATTAAATTTACAGTAGGGGTGGGCAACTGCAAAGCCACCAACTATAAGAACACCATACCAATAGGGAGGGAAGGTGGGAAACAAACTGCAGAAATGTTTCTCACAGCAGAAAAGCAGCAGTGAGCCTTTAAATGAAAGTTTTAAACAGCTAAAGGAGCCAATAAAGTGTTTAACTGCAACAAATTATCAGAAACAAACAACCCAACAGATGCTTAATAAAAGTGGACAATTTCCAGTTAATACCTCACACACAGTGAAACTAGCTAGAAAAATATACAGTACACAAAGTGCTATAGATAACTTGAAAAAATAAGCAAAAAAACAGGATACTTAATGTTAAATATTATAGATCCGAGTTTGTTCAGTGTCATTCCTTCGATTAGCTCAGTCTGAAATGGCAGAAACACTCACAACTTAACTTCTTAAGTAACAGAAAGTTGAAACCTGAGACAACTTTTAAGAAACAAAAAGCTCAAAAGAACCAGTGAGGTGCTTAGTCTAAGCTGTAGTCCAGGTGACCTCAGTCAGCCAATGACCTTAAACAATTCTCTCTCACTGAAATGCCTGATGGCTTTGGCTAAACCAAGATGTCCCTGAATATGTGCTCAGACACACAGCCTCCACAAATACTAGGCCCAAATACAAGCCTGAATATGGATAATGCTACAAATATCCACACTACTTAACCAAACTGCAGAAATGTTTCTCACAGCAGAAAAGCAGCAGTGAGCCTTTAAATGAAAGTTTTAAACAGCTAAAGGAAACTAGAGAAAGCGTTTAACTGCAACAAGTTATCAGAAACAAACAACCCAACAGATGCTTAATAAAAGTGGACAATTTCAAGTTAATACCTCACACACAGTGAAACTAGCTAGAAAAATATACAGTACACAAAGTCAACTGGATTCCTAACATTTAATTGAAAACTCAAATATTGAAACCCAAAAATGTTGAAAACTCAAAATATTGAAAATAAAAATGTGCCTTTTCCCCAGTGTTAGGCAATACTGTAATTGATATATAATTAGCGGGGGGGGGGTTCAGGAGGGCTTGACCCCCTGCATTAAAAAGGCTGTCAATATTTTGAGTTATTTGGCAGTGTGGGGAGGATGAAAGACTTATTTTAGTGAAAGCAAAAGGAAATACCTGACACTCCTTTTAAAAGTAGGACCTTTGGCTATTCCTCCTATCACTGGGGCATTAGATGATGCCTTTAATTCTGCTAATGCTTCTGATAGTGAAGCTTCTGCTCCTAAGAAGCCAGATGGACTTTACATTGTACCTCAAGTACACAAGTACCTTTACTGTAAGCCTGTAGCTGAACCATCTGTTATTTCTTTAGTAAAAAGGCTCTAATTGTAAACATCTTAGTCCCTTTAATTCTGTACCCTCAGACAAGAATAGAAGAGCCTTTAACAGGTATGGGAAGAAGGTTTACAGATATTTCATCCTAGCGTTTAGGACAGTTAATTGTCAACCCACAAGGATGCATGGGTTTGCATGGCTAAGATCCCATAATCTACCTGAGGATGAAAAACACAAAATTCTTAATGCTGCCTTGATAAAGAGTTTTTATTTAGCACCTCATCTGCTGAAGTTCTTATTAAATTTGATGAGGAGAGAGGGAACCTGATCCAAAGGATAAAGCAAAATTTTTTAACCCCCCTGTCCCTAAATGTAGCAGAAATTGCCCTTCTGACCCTGGTCTATTGTATAGCAAAACCATATAAACAATCCCAGCAAAAGTCGGGAAAGCAAAAAAGTAACCATGTCCCCTTCCGTCTTCCTCCCTCCTCACCCTGGCAACTACCTAAATCTTTAAAGAAATCCGTCTTTATATCTCCCTTTGTAGTGTCAGGTTACAACAGATTCTTGGGTATTAGGAATTATTCAAAAGTAGATTATAGGTGGCAGTGGGACTCTTTCTATTCCAAATTTAGGAATTCTTCCTCATCCTCAAAAAATCAAGTCCATCCCTTTCCTCCTACCATTCTTCATATTCTGACTCAAGTCTTAATATGTACCAGACAGTCAATAAGGAAAGGGATTCTATTCAAGAATGTCTAGTGCCACAAAAAAGAAGATACCTAGAGACTTGCCATGCACTTGTCCTTCTTAAATCTTCACATCAGGGTTCTGCAGTTCAAAATGTTGACCTGCAGTCCTCATTTCACTTGATCTTCCAAATTTCTTAATGACTCTAAACCTAAAAGATGCATGCCACCATATTCCAATTCACAAAAGTTTCAAATAATTTTTACGTTTTTCTTTTTCTGGTTCATGTTTTCATTTTTATACTTTATCCTTTGTTCTGTCCAAAGCCCTAAAGGTATTTACAGTGTCCAGCACCAGTGATTGATTTTTGCAGGCTGCAAGGCATTCACACTTTCCCTCCTTGTGCACCTGCTTTATCTTTGCAGACTCTGTTCAAAGTTGTCAAGAATCTCTCCTCCTTGTTAAAAAAAAGTTTCAAAACCCAGGTTTTCTCCTCTGGAAAAATCATCTTTCATTTCTTCCCACACTGCAACAATTCTAGGATACCTGATAGACACTTCCTAAATGATGGCTTTCTTGTCTCCTGAAAAAGTAACCTTTTACCAAGAACAGTTTCTTCAGTGTTCTTAGCACTCTATAACTACAACAAGGGAATATCTCAGAATTTAGGGATTCATGGTCTCTACTATCCTAAAGATCTCATTTGATAGGTTACACGTTAGAAAAATTCACTGGTTTCTCACCTCTGTATGGATCCAGCACCAACACTGTTCTTTAAAAGCCACATGCTTGGATGGACCAATTACTTATGAATCTAGGTCTTCCATCCCCCCATCCTGTAACAATGGATATGCCATATTTTGCTTGGGGGAGGCTGTATCCAATAGAATCAAAGTAGAGGGTGTTTGGGACCACCATTTCAAAACAATTACATAAACATCAAAGAATTGATGGCACTGATAAATGCTTTAAAAGCTCTGACAAATTTGTGGACTTAAGGACCTCTTTTGATAATCAAAGACAACACCAGTTATGTGGTATATAAGCAAGCATGGGAGGACCACATCTTACCCCCCCCCCATGCTGACTAGCCATGATAACCTGGTATCTTGCAATTCAATGTGACCTTTCCCTACAGATTACTTACATTCTATCAGAGTAGAATACTGTGGCCAATACTCTGAGTAGGTCCAGGACAGACCCCCCCATGAATGGAATTTACACACAGAAGTCTTTAGGACATAATCCAACTGTGGAGAACTCCCCGAGCAGGTCTGTCTTCCTCAACAAATAAGTACAACAGTTCTGCTCCAGGGCTCCTTCTAAGGCCCGGAAGACAGACACCATTTCCTTTCCATGGACAGGAATGTTTCCATATGCCTTTTTCTCCTTTCTCCTAATAACTAGTAACTCTCTTTTGGCCAATACAATTGTGTTTCCCCCTTCTCTCTTGTCTTAAAATTAGCAAAGGGCAATTAATACAGATTTCTCCACAGGATGGACTTGATCACAACGTATGAGAGATCTTGGTTTCACCCCAACCTTCAAATCCTACATCAGATGGCCAGGATAATAGAGTTTTGATCCTTCTTATGCACCTTTTTTCGAATAATATGCCAACAGCTTTAAAGGAGGCTAAGAAACCTGCTATTGGAAAATCCTATTTGGCTAAGTAGAGAAAATTGTCTGCTTGGTGCCATGAAAGAAAGCAAGATTCTTTTAAGTCTGAAACTCCTTCAGTATTTCAATATCTTTGTGAATTACCAAACTCTTGTATTTCCTTTTCTCCTATTAAGACTCATCTTATGGCAATTTTTGTCTTCTCTTAGCTCTCCCCTTTCCAACTTGTCTCAAGTAAAACAGCTTTTGAAAGGGTTACTACATATACATCCCCCCAGGAAATACATGGCTTCTCCTTAGGATCTTAATTTTGTCCTAGAAGAACTTCTACTTTTTTCCTTTATTCACTGCACTGAATTTGGCTAGGAGAGTGTCAGAGTTGCAAGGTCCGATGGCAGTTCAACCTTATCTCACCTTTAATAAAGGCTAGGGTATCCTTAAGAACTGATCCATCCTTCATTCCAAAGTTTTATCTCTCTGTGAAAGGGGTAATTCATATACATCCACCCAAGAAATGCATGGCTTCTCTTTAGGATCTTAATTTTGTGCTAAAACTTTCACTTTTTTCCTTTATCCACTGCTCTGAATTTGTCTAGGAGAGTTGCAGGCTCTGATGGTAGTTCAATGTTATCTCAGTTTTCATAAGGATAGGGTATCCTTAAGAACTGAACCATCCTTCATGGCAAAGATTCATCTCTTTGTGTTCTTTTTGGAATTGTGATTCTGAAGAAGTCCAGTTTACGGTGGACAGAAGCACTAAATGTTTTAATAAAAGGTGTAGCCCAGCTCTTTGACGTCTTTTTCCTTTTGTTTTTTATTTATTTATTTATTTATTTTTTAACTTTGTTTTGTTCTTTAGTATTCTTTTTGGAATGGTATGGACTCTAGAAGCATTCTAAAGGCGACAACTTGGTCACTTGTACACTTTCACTAAATATGAGTGACCATTTCTCCACATCAAGAGCAGGTTTAGCTAGGATTGTCTGCCCTGGCCTCCTAGACTCTGACCCTCATCCTTTTTCATTTGCTATCAAAGCTTTGGTATTCATCCTATATAGCTTAGGCTACTGCAACAATGATCCACTGTTTTACATAGTATAGTTGTATAAGTAAACTTACCATAACAGTAGATTTTCAAATAGATCACTGTTCCAGTACTAACACTCTTGCTCCTTATCTCTTTTCTTGTCCTTCTTTTATAGATCTTTTATTTGTTCTTACTTTTTCCTAATTTCACTGCCAAGGTGGGGTTCTCCCTTCTCCCTTACTTTCACCTTTCTCCTAACATAACTAATTATTTTAGGCAGAAGTGTAATTAGCTTTTATAGTGCCTGGGGCTGTTCCCCTTACTAGTGCCCTGCCTCCCCAGCAAAAAAAAAAAGTCACTGCTGGTTGGTGCTCCTGAATTATAAGTAACAACCAGCCAACCAGGTCCTGTTTCTACATCCCACCCCCACCATGATTGGGTAACTGGTGCTCTTGAAACACAGAAGCCAGTCAGGTCCCATTTCTGTGACCTGCTGCTGACCCTCCTTCCTCGGTTGTAGAAAAAAAAAGAAACAAAACTTTTTTTTTATTATTTTAACTGTAGCAAACTGTGTTACAAATGTAGTAAGTTACTACAGTTTATACAAAGTATGGAGTGATACTGCACTCAGGTTTTATTGAAAAAAATATATATATTTTTTTGAATGTAGCACACTACTTGCTAAAAATGTAGCAAGCAGTTACTATAGTTTATACTACACATGAGTGCTGCACTGCTCAGATGTGACTGCAAATGCAATACTGGCTTTTAAAAGCAGGTATGCACTACAGAGTTATCAGGATCAGCTGATCTTGACTCCATTGCACCTGGGGCAGTTGCCCCCTTTGCCCTGCCCTAGCTTCACTACAGATTTTAGGGATCAATCCTCCCTTTTTGTGAGGCAAAAAGCTCTGAATTTTAGTGTCCATACATCCACTTTTATACCAGCATACCTTTGTACCTCCTCAGATATACGGGCATGTAAAAGCATCCCTGAGCTTTGAATACAGGCCAGACATCTGAACTTTGGCATGATACTTCCCCCCTGGACAACCAAGCATTGGCAGGATATGTCCCACAAAGCTTGAGCTACTCCAGCAGTGATCTAGTCAAACATATACTGTTATGTTAAGTTACTTACATAACTGTACTTTCTCATCCTTCAATCATTAAAAAAATCATATAAGTAGCCTACAAAAATAGTAGAAGAAGAACAAAAAGAGTTCCATTTTCTTACTTGGTATACTAACATTCCTTGTAAATTGTGATACAACTTTAAATGTTTTAATAATTTAGAGGACACTGACTGTACAGAATGTCCATAAATATAGTCTAAACTAGGGTAAGTCTAAAGGCCAGACCATAATGTTATACTTAAATCTTTTCCCCTAACTCCTTTTGTCACCTTCTGATCACTAAACTTGGCCAACGATTTGTTTCTTCTTAGACCTAGAACCATGATAGTGAATCCTTTGTGTACTATCACAATGTGGGTTATTTTTAGTCCATAATTATTTAAAATACTGCTCTGCAGTACCATAGGATTCACAGGATACACTTCACAGGGCATGCCAAACTGTTCCCCCTGAATGGGAGAGCACGTGACTGGCTGTTCTATCCAGGAGATCTATGCATAATCAGAGAATAGTGCATCTCAGTATGTCAAATCAGGAAGGTAAGAGCCTTTGTGTAGTCTCTGTCCTACTAAAGTGGGACTGCCTAGTCATGTATTGACTGATTATGGAGTCAGCGTGGATGCAGAAGTTGAGTTTTACTTTTGTTTTCCACCTTCTGTCTTCTCTCTCTTCAGTTTGTGTGATTTCAGAGTAGGCATATTCAGAGATCAGGAGTGTTGAAGCTTGCCTGCAAATGGGAGTACAAAAATGAATCATTACTGTATGTTTTGAAACCTTGGGAGTGTCACTGTTTTGAGACTGTGAACTCCTAAGGATTTAGACTAATTATGTCAGCTGAACAAAACATGATTATTCATAAAGAATCTGAGCAGTCCCATCCCTCCGTATCCATGGACATAGCTCAGTCCCGACACACCAATGGTGCAGACAAGTTCACAACCTCTGTGTTTGTCTGCTGAGTAGCTATACCCAAGTATTTCTGTCTGAAAGATGCAGCCATAGTGTCAATCTCTGCGGCATGAAATCAGCCTTGAATTTTGTGTTGGCACTAGTACTTTTTTCCTCTTTGCTTCAAATGTAAGCTAATGCATCTATTTCCTTGTAAAAGGCCCCATGCTAAGATATAGCTATTTTTTGCCTTGAGCTTTCTTGCCTAAATCCACACACAGACTGTTTAGCTTCTCTTAGGTTCATAGGTTCATACTAGGCTATCTGCCCTACGGCATTTATAAGCGTAGCCAGAATGTGTTTGGCTTTCGCCACCCATTTTAAATTTATTTTGCTATGCCCTTTTTCGAGGTTAGTATACTGTGCCTCTGTCTGACAGTGACACAGAAGTGATACCCGGGGTAAACCTACGATCTCCCATCCACTCATCAAGATTCCTCTTGAAGAGAGTCAATGAGGGACTCTGCCTAACCTGGACTGGGATTTTATTCCAGAGTGAAGGGAGCCTCTGGGTTATGAATCTGTCCCTCCAGCATGTCCTATTTATTTCAGTGCTGAGGTTCAAGTCTCTCGAGCACGTAGCTCGATGGGATTTGGATTTTCTGAGGTGCAGCATGTCCATTAATTTCGGGTTGGACATGGCTTTATACATCAGGAACAGATCGCCTCTGAGCAGGCGGTATGCCACTGAGTAGAGCTGGAGTTTCTTTACCCTGGCAGCATATGGCATCTGTTTGAGCCCTTTGATCCTCTTGGTGAGGTACTTTTGGGGTCTTTCCAGTTGCTGCAGGTGTCTGGTAAGGTACATCCCAAAAGGGGCATTGTACTCAATTATGGGCCTGATGAGGGATGAGTAAAGAGGCACGATGACCTCCCCAGATCTAGATGTGAATCCCTTCATGATTAGGTGGGCTATATAAAATGTTTTTCTAACCACTTTGGCCACGTGGTTGTCAAATGAGAGATTGCTATCAACTTGGGTCCCCGGGTCCCTAATTACTTCTTCTGTACTTAATGGATTACCACCTATGTGGTAATTTGTGGGCACTTTGTTTTTGCCAAATGGGATGACTATACACTTTTGGCATTTAGCTTGAGGCCATGGCTCTGGCACCAGTTGTCTGTTTCTATGAGGCCCTTTTGGAGGATGCTTGTGTCAGCTGGAGAGTCGATTATGGCGCCCAGTTTGCAGTCATCTGCGAACTTGGTCAGCCACAGTCCTTCCGTGTTGGCCTGTACCTCAGAGAAATATATACCGAACAAGAGAGGTCCCAGGACTGAGCCTTGTGGGACACCACTTGTAACTGGTTTGGAGTCTGACATAGCTCCAGCAATTCTAACCATGTGGGTTCTGTCCTTGAGCCAGTTTGCAATCCATCTAGTGACATAGGGGTTTATATTTAAGCTGGTGAGCTTATCTATAATGCCGAGTGGGGTATTAGATCGAAGACTTTTGCGAGGTCCAGGTAGGCTGTGTGGACCACCTTCCCCTCGACAATGGCCTTGGTGACTGTTTCAAAGAAATCAACCAGGTTTAAGAGGCAGGATCTGCCCTTAACAAAGCCGAACTGGGTAGGATCCAGTGTCTGTAGGTCCCCAATATCTTTATTTATGAGGTCCATGATGATCCTTTCCAAAGCTTTGCAGACCAAGCTAGTCAGGCTTATGGGGTGATAGTTTCCAGGATCCATTGAGGCACCACCTTTATGGAGAGGGACCACTGTTGCTGTATGCCACTCTTTGGGCACATATCCTGTAGTAAGGCTGAGATTGAACAGTAGTTTTATGTTTGGGTTTAGCTCTTCTTGGAGTTCATGTAGGACGCAGCCCGGGACACTGTCTGGTCCCATTGATGCTGTGTTTTTTGCTTTGGAGAGGGCGGCTCTTACCTGAGCATCTGAGATGTCAGGGGGGCAGCACTCTGCTGGGATAGATATTTGCCCTTTTGGTGGGGGGGGGTTGTGCTGAACCTGTCAGCTAGGATGTTGGCAATGTCTGTGGGTTCGGTGTATTTTTTGTCATTTTGGACTAATTCTGAGCATATCTGGGAATTACCACCCAGGTTCCTAACATAACTAAAGAAAGCCTTGTGATTATCCTTAGTGTCCTGTGCAATTTTTCTCTCGAAGCTGGCCTTAGACAATTTTATGAGTGCCCGTAGTTTTTTGCTAATACTGATCAGTGATGCCTTCCCTTTTTGGGATTTTGCTCTATCATTTAGTAGCTTCCTCCTTCTATTGTATAGTTTGTTTATGGCTGGGGTCCACCAGACAGGACGTCTGCCTTTGGAGGATTGGGTCTTGGTTTTATTTGGGATCACATGATCCATGCATTCCTGAAAGTGTTCATAGAATGCGTTTATAAAGGATTCTATGGTCTGGGCTGTATTTTCCACAGGCCCGAGGGCTTTGAAGGATTCCACCTCGGTTTTGAGGAGTGTGAAATTTGCTTTAGAGAAGTTTTTCACTGTGGTTTTCTGGGCAGGGGGTGGGGTTGGGATGTGAATATCCAGTGAGATTAGTTTATGGTCTGATCTTACCAGTGAGGGATACACTTCTGGTCTGGAGCATAGAGTCCCCATGTTGGTGATGATCAGGTCCAGTATGTTTTCCTCTCTTGTGGGAGTGGTAACAAGTTGTTCCATAGCATTTGAGTTTATAAATTCTAGGAATCTTTGGGCTAGGGTGTTGGAGCTAGAGTAATGCTCCCAGTCTATGTTTGGGTAGTTGAAGTCGCCCAATATAATGGTGTTTGGAGAGACCTTCATATTTTCCACTGTTCTCAGGAAGGCCGAGTGGGGTTCCTGGGTTTGGGAGGGTGGTCTGTAGCAGGCTATAAACTGGAAGGCAGTTTTACCCACTGTTAGTTGCACATGGATAGTCTCTGATGCTTCGTGCTTTGCCACCAACCTGGAGGTGTGGGTATCTTTGATGAATATCGATACTCCCCCTCCTTTTGTGGTTCGGTCCAAGTTTTGGGGCCGAAAAGCATGGTATGAGGTATAACCTGGTAGTGCTGGGGTGCTCTCGGGAGCCCTGAACCAGGTTTCTGTTACTGCACAGATATTGATGTTCTCCATGCTAAGGAGATTTTTGAGTGCATGCATCTTGAGGTTTAGACTTCTGGCGTTGAGTAGCATTGCTCTTAGTTTCTTATCCCTTGTGATACCTATGGAGGTGGGTTTGTCTTTTGAGCCTTGCCTAAAAAAGGCACTATGGGGTAGCAAGAGCCTTTGTCAATATCCGAAAGCCCAGGGGTGACAGGTGCAAGCCGTCCCTAGCGAAGCATCGTGGCTTGTCGAGCATATCATCCCAAGCTGACAGGCATTGGATCCCCTTTGAATGACACCAGTACTTAAGCCAATTGTTGAAATTGATCATCTTGTCCTCATATTGTGGCATCATTCTTGGTGAGGGTAAGATGCTACTCAAGGTCAGGGTCATACCGGCCTGGGCTACATGCTCAGAGAGCTCCTCTATGTCTCTTTTCATGTAGTCCACGGAGGTATTTGCCCACAATAGCTCAACATATCCTTTAGTGGTTACGGCCATACTTCTTAACTGTCCAGATTTTTGCCTCCTATTTTTGGTCTGTTCCTCATACAATTTGTGGTATTTTGGCAAAAAAAACTGGGATGATCTGTGGAGTGAAGTCACCAAATGACAACATGCATTTGAGTTTTAAACTTCAAATCATTTAGAAAATCTATGTTAACACAATCCCTGTTGCTCTAGTAACTTTCTAAGTTTATAAAAACAATATTTAAAATCTGTCCCTATTTTTGGGCCTTTGTCGCCCCCCCCCCTTTTTTCAGGCTTTGTCCAAAGTTCTTGCACTAAGAGGTTGAGGGGTATGGTTACTGCCCATTCAGTGGGAGATGTGCAAAGTGTTTATTTGTTGAGGGCTAGGAGTGGAGGGGAGGAAGGGATGAATAACCTGCAATACTCTCATCTCAGTGACTGTAATCCATGGAATCAATGATGGGTACTAAGAGTACAGCTACATTTTTTGCTGGAAAGTCTCACCAGTATGTTTAAAACAATATTGAGAATATGTTTAAAAGTCCGATCGTCATCTCTGTCTCAGAACACACTTAACTATTTTTAATTATGGGAATATTTTTAAATGGAAATAAAAAAGAAAATAGAACTGTAACATATTCAGTATAGGCAAGAGTGAAACCTTGAATAGAAAAAAACACGAGTGAATTTCTCTTTCTGGTGTCTGCACCCATGACTTGGAAAAGCAGAAATCCCCATGTAAGGAAGGAAAGGAGCATGCAAACATCCCAGATTTTCAGTTTGTCTCTTGCAAATGATAGTGATAAAAACTGAGGAAACATGTTGCTACTGATATTTTGTTTTGCAGGCTTTCTGCATTTCTCATCAGTGCTCTGTTATTTCAGAACATTTTATACCCTTTAAGTTAAGCACATTGACATTTTTGAAAACAAACAGTGCTGCATTTCAGAGTACATTATCAGAGACGTGATTGTTATTCCCCATTGTAATACAGTACTAAGATTTTCTTTGTTTTTTCACTGGACTCATACCAGGTGGAGTGACATGTTGATAGAATTAATGGCGGTATAAGTGTGACATCACCTGCTTTGGAAAAAAGATTGTTTATGTCAGATGTATTCTCACTCATCATATTCTACTTTTGTGAAATAATTTAGACATATTGGGGGAAAAATGAAATATTCATGTTTTTTCTATAAAAAATAGTAATACATTTGTTATGTTATGAACTGTTAGTATGAGCTCTATATAAAAAAACATGAAAATATATTGATAAATGTCTTATCTGAGAGGACTGTGATGTGCATACATATTGTAACTGTACAGAAGGAAGCATTTCTAAATGCCAAAAGACTAGTTACAAAAATATATGACTGCCCCCATTTGATGACTCAGATTCATGTGAGCTTGTGTACACTCTTACTCACTCACACAAGCACATGCACACGCGCACACACACACACACACACACACACACACACGCGTGCATGCGACAACCTGACATAGCGTCTATAAACCAGAGAGTAGAAAGGAATTCATAAAAGTATTGTCTTGGTATACAGTATTTTTTCTATATGCTTTTTGACTCTTTGCCTGCTGAACATCAAGCCTTCCCCATTTGGATGTGAGGCTGTTCATTCCCTCCTTACTGGGTATCCTTAAAACTGGCAAATTTTAAAATTTGATAATGATTTACGAGATTTTATTACAGAAAAAAAAATGTTATTGTTTACAGGAAAGGGATGAATCTGAAAAATGTATTCGAGAAACAGGTGGTTTCACAGATCAATGGTACTATGAAAAAGTGTGGCTTTTGCTCATATTGTTCACCAGTAATAGAGGCTTTAGTGGTAACCATTAATAGGTATAAGGTGAAATTGCGAGCAAAATATTCTTGTTTGTCAGAAAGGGTAGTGTATTGTGCCTTATGCTGCTGCTGTGCATGTTTCTCTATAGGTTAAACTGACAGGAAGCTTAGGTCATGTGTATATGAACATCTGAGAGATATTAAACTTAAAAAAGAGACAAATGAAGGATATTGCTTTAAATTTATAGTACTAGAAACTTTACAGCTAAGTGAAAGGGGTGGAGCATGGTCTTTATTATTAAAAAGACATGAATTGATCTGGCGGCTATGCCACACTTGAATGCTACATGCTGGCCAGGTTTCAATTAATAGTATTTTAAAACTAAAAGCATTGGAGAGAAAACTTGCTTGACTATTTAAATATGAATGATTACATATGGAACTTTTTAAAGATAAACGTGCATGTTCGGTGAGCATGGTCTGGTGTTCACTGAATCCTGCTCTTGTGGGGGCTGCACCCCCACCCACTAATTATATATATCATCTCCAAGATCACACTACAGTGGGGAAAGGGCAAGTTTCCTTATCCCTACACACATATATATATATATATATATATATATATATATATATATATATATATGTATATATTTTATTTTATGTAGAGTTGCTGTAAAAAAAAAAAAAAAAAAAACGATTTCTTATGGGCATTTTTAATCATGAATGGTTTTAAGAGGTGTATATAAAGCTGAAGGTTTGGTGCTGCCAATTTTATCTGATTCATAGGTTTATAGGCAGATACTAGGCTATCGGCCCAAGGGCCTATGTAAGCCTAGCCAGCAAGGTACCATAGCTTACGCCACCCAAGAAAGTTATTTTCCTGTGCCACTGTCCAGCAGAGGCACAGAAGTGATCCCCGGAGTGTATTTCCTATTTCCCATCCACTCATCAAGATTTTTCTTGAAGAGTGCTAATGAAAAACTTTGCTTGCCATAGATGGGTAGCTTGTTCCAGAGTATAGGAAGTCTCTGAGACAGGAATCTATCCCTCCAGCGTGTCCTGTTTATTGTGGTGACAAGGTTTAGGTCCCTAGAGCATGTAGCTTGGAGGGATTTCTTTAAGTGTAGCATGTCCAACAGCTCTGGGTTTGACATAGCTTTATATGTTAGGCAGAGATCACCTTGGAGTAGGCGATATGCTATGTAGTAAAGCTGGAGTTTTCTGAGGCGGTTAGTGTAGGGCATTTGTTTGAGGCCAGTAATCCTCTTTGTGAGGTACTTCTGTGGCCTTTCCAGCTGCTGCAGATGTCTTGTGAGGTACATTCCAAAAGGGGCATTCTACTCTATAATGGGTCTAATGAGTGACGTGTAGAGGGGAACAATTACTTCTTTTTTCCTGGATGAGAACCCTTTTATGATGAAGTTTCTTTTTGTATGAAATGAAAGCGCCTATCATTTTTTTATGAATATAAGTTGATTTGTACTTGCCAAGGTCGTTGTGGATTTGTTCAGATATAACATTGTGGATAAACAAAGTTTTGCTTTTGTGGTCTGCTTCTAACAGGAGTGATTGAATCAAACTACTTTCTTATCCTGGAGGCAGCTGAACTGTTCCATTTTGTGAACAGGTGTTCCTGCTTTTTGTAGTTTTTTTTTTGTTCTACTTTCTTAATTTTGTTGGTATGTATGTATGTATGTATATATATATATATATATATATATATATATATATATATATATATATATATACATATCTATATACCTGAGTGAATAAATGATTTCTGAGATCTTGTAGCTCTAGAAACCTCTAGAGCTCCTGATGGAGCTGTTAATGGCTCAACTAGAATACAGACTACTCCTGTTAGTTAATGCATCTTCTCAAAATCTGATTTGAGATTCTTTCTGATGAGATCTGCTGAACATTTACTTTACTGGCAACTAAAAGGGAGCATCATTGTGATAATGATAAGAAAGCAACATGGCCACTAGTCTAGCAAGGGTCTATATTAGATCACCGAATGCTTAGGTAAGCGAACTGTGATAATCGACCTCATGTAAGCGGAAACTTACAAAACCGAACTGTCAGAACAGCGATTTTTTTCCAAGGGAAAATAATTGCTGTTCCAACAAAAAAAAAAAAATAATAAGCACATTAAAACATGAAATTAAGTGGGGGGCTTCGACCCCCACACCCCCCTACTTAAATATACCAACTACGAGACCACACTAGAGTGCCGAAAATGGCAAACTACCAAAGTGGCCAATCAAATTCTTTCCCAGGGAAAGAATTTGCTTACATGCCGCTTCAATATTTTGCAGTTTCGGTTTTGTCAGTTCGACCAAGACCCATTCGAAAACATGCATCTTCGGTCTGCTGATAGGAACCCTCTAGGAAATATCAGGTCTGTTACTTTGTATACTGTAATTTGAGTATGAGACTCAGAAGGTATCCCTCAATGATCTCATTCCTCATCCATATCAAATTGTAACAGTGACTTAAGATCTCCAAAGGCAACACAACTCACTATGTACTTTTTGAGCACTTCTTAATCTTGAGAACCACAGTTTAAGTCTCTGTACCTGTTTAACTCCCAGAATGTACATCACTTATAGGTAACAAAGCTAAAACCTGTATGTACCTACTTTACTACTACAGACTTCACCTGATGTCTACAAGCTTCCTAAACCTCAACTCTTTCTCAAGCTATCTTATTACATTTTGGTTATATCTTTCCCCTCTTTTTCTTAACTTTCTTGTACACATTGTAAAAACACATGCTACACATTTTATAGAGAATCATGAATTAGCATTAACTGCTACTTTACCACTGAATATATTGTATGTAATTCATAACTCATAGAGTAATCATTACTCTAACCTACTCCATTTTGATATTGCCTAAGTATATTTAACCTATTAACCCATGTGTCAAATAAAAGTACAATAATATTTTGCCATTGTTAAGTTGTTGCATTTGGTGCTGACACTGGCTAAAACCAGTCCTGATGGATAAATCTTGTAACAGACAGCAAATTAAAATAAATATTAGGAAAAGTGCATAAACATGACCACTCTAATGAATACTGTTAAAGATAACTGGCATAAATGTGTTTGCTGTAAGCTTTAGTATATTATGGCCAAGTAAAACCAGCAAAACCTGATTGACTAAAGTGATCCTTCAACCATGAGTGAATTTCTCAATCTTTTAATGAAAAATAAATAGGTATTTGAACTTGGGTCTATGTTTAGTTATAGAATGTAATGTTCATCGAATGGCCATTCATCACACATAGACCAGTGAAACTTTCCTTCATCAAAAGGTGAAATGATCATACATGATTTCTTTGAACGATCAAAATTTGCCAACATAAAGGGACCAGAACATAGTATGTACTATTCAGTTAAGTAGGGATAAGGAAACCTGCCCTTTCCCCACTATAGTGTGATCTCGGAGTTGGTATGTATAATTAGCGAGGGTGGGGTGGGGGGACCATCCTTCCACATAAGGAGGCTGTGGGGGCATGCCCCCCCCCACATAAGAAGGGTTTAGTGTTCACTGAATCCTGCTGCTGTGGGGACTGCAGCCATCTCGGCTAATTATATATATATATATATATATATATATATATATATATATCAACTCCGAGATTGCACTACAGTGTGGAAAGGGCAGGTTTACTTATCCCAACATTATGGTCCCTTTATGTTAGCCAACTATGATTGTTCAATGAAATCATGTCCGATCATTTTGGCCTTTTGATGAGGGGAAGTTTCAATGGTAAATGTGCGATGAACAGCTATTCCATGAGCATTCTGTTCAATCGCTAAACATAGACCCTTTGAACTTTGAGCATACCACTGCCATTTGACTGTGAAAAACAAACCACATGGCAGACATTTTCTTTCATTGGTTAACAGCAGCATTGTATTCGCACATCTTTACAAAGACTTGAATAAAAGTTATTCAAAGAATCACTGCCATTTGCTATTCCTGTCCCATAGAGACTGTCATGCAGTATCTGACTTTATTGTAATAATATATGTAGCACATGAGCCTGGCAGGTTTCCTTATCCCTACTTAACCGAATATTACTTACTACGTTCCTGTCAGGACAGATATGCTGTTTTCATTTGATGTGCGCCCCCAAGAGTCTGACAGCAGCACAACAGAACAACTGTCTCCCATGTTAATCAAACATGAGGATTAAGTACAGTACGTTTAATAGACACACTGTCTCTCTAACACTTTAATGCTTTTACAGTTGTCAGAAAGCCAGGATGTATCATGTCATGTACAGAAGTTTTAAGGTACTATTTTATAGTCTAAAAGGTAAAGTTAGAGAGCTTGCAGCATAGCACCACTTGTCTATGTTAATATTTCTTATTTTAAGGCACAAATATTCAAAACATACAGTTAAATGCATATTTTCATTTGAGACATGGTCAGTTACAGCCTTCAAAATATCTCTGTCTTCAGGGCTGAGAACTGGAATTAGTGGATCCAGAAATTTAGTTTGTTTCTGAATGCTGCAAAGCAGGAATTGATTAAAGTAGTTAATTAATTCTGGGGCACATAGTATAAATATAGCAGGTTACGGGGATTGTGAGTAGCTCTGACAATGTGGCAAGGGAGTAAATAAATTGCTGCAGCTACACCAAGAGTATAGATAAATGTATATGCAAGCATAGCAAATTGTTGGGCTTGAGTAATAAAAATCTGTGGAACTAGCTGTTCAGTTTTAAGTTGAGGTTTATTTGCAAATATGAATATAAAGTTATTTTCTTGCCAAAAATTATGGTGAGTAGCAAAAAAAGAAGTCCAGTTAGAAGTGCACTGTTAGCCTTTTCAACAAATACTTTTTCTGCCAGTTGTTCTTGAAAATGTCAGTCCACAAATTCCAAGCTGTTTACAACAGTGGACATAGGCCACACTGAAATGAACTTTGAAAAAGAAATCTATATCAGTAAACACAGTTTTAGTATTCCCTTGTACTGATGGTTCAAAGTTGGATAGATGACTTTTTTATACCTCAGGGCTCACAGAAACAGTTTGTTGGTTTTATGCAGGCTATACAGAAGAGCACCTTTGGTTTATATTTTACTTATGCTTGATAATACCATTTGGTATTTGGATGTTGAGCTGTATATTGTTAATGATACAATACATTCAATGTTGTAGAGGAAAGAAACTTCTGTGAATTCTTTTTTGTATGCATCTAGTGCTACTTGATAAGATCTCTCGCTATGGTGAATTCTATAGGGCTAGAACTTTATGTTCTGATGAGATTAATTTCCAGACAGTAGCTGTGGATATAGTTGATAGATTATTATCTAGAGGTTATAATTTTATTGCTTGCTACTTAATACCTTGAAAGAATTATGTAATAATGCTGCCTAATGTGACTGTATAATGATAATTGTATAGTATAATGAATCTTTTCTCACAGGGCCTCCGCTGAAAAAGGGCTCTTCAGCTCAGTCGGACAAACCCAGTCAACAAATGTAAAATAAATAAAAATAAATAATTACACTCTTTACCATGTAGCAGAAGGTGTTAGAGGGAGACAACCAATTTACTCAGAAATATAAACGTGGTGAAAAGGTGTTTCGGAATTATAAAGGGGAATGAGAAGATATATATTTTGTGACTCGTTAGGCTCCATTTGTTGAAGGTGTATCACGTATCTTGAGGAAACATTGGTATATTATTACATTGGATGTGATGTATAAGAATTTGAAATTTAATATTTCATATAGAAATTCACCTAGCATAACAAATAGAGTTATACGCACACATATGACTAGTGATGTTTTGTAGTCTCAGTGTATGGGATGCACTACTTGTAGTTATACGGCTCAGGGAACTACTTATGTCATTAATGGGATGCTGTTCAACGTTCCAGGAGTATTTAATTGTTATCAAAAAATGGTGATTTATAGGTTACTTTGCCCTGTAATAAGTTTTACATTGGTAAGGCCATATGTCAACTTAGGATGAGGATACATAAACATATCTGAGATGTCAAAAATAATTCTCCTACCAGCTCTGTAGGGTCTATATTATATAACCGAATGCACTAAATTGTGAATGCTATATAATCGACCCACAATCTCCAAAAACTCAACATGTCGAACACATGAATCAGCATTTTTTTCCCCAGGGAAAAAAATCGCTGACCCATAAAACAACAAAAAAAAAAAAAATAAAAAATCAAGACACAAAATAAAGTGGGGGAGGCTTCGCACCCTCCCCCCTTAAATATATCAACTCTGAGATTGCACCACAGTGGAGGAAATGGCAAAGTCCCAAAAATGGCCCAGTGATTTTTCCCTAGGAAAAAAATTGCTGTTCCGTGCTTTCGGTATTTTGCCATTTCGAGTAATGACATTCAACTAAACAGCATACGCAATTCATTTCGTTCACTAAAATAATAGAGACTCACCCTGTAGCATCACATTTTTTTCAAATATCATAATAGTGATTCAGATTTCTTAAAGTTCCTTATAATGTATGTGATGGCATGTTCTGATTTATGTTTAGATCCTTTGGATATGTTATTACAGAAGTAGGCTTGGTTCATTTTCACTTATGATACTTTGCAGCCAAAGGGCCTTAATAATGAATTACTTATGAAATTTTTAATATAACAGCTTTGGAAGTATCTTGGAACCTCATTTCATAGAAGATAGGATATGTGTATTTTTGTATTCAACTGGCTTACTGTTATTATTGTTATTATTATTATCATCATTATTATAATTATTGTTATTCTATGAAATAATTAGTTTCAAATGAAGTATTTTTGCTTTATGTCATTTAAATTCATATGCATTCTGGTACATTGTATTATTCTATTTAGTAATGTTCTAATTGATGAATGCTTTAAGTACTTTACTGTGTTTAAAACTTTTGAACCTTGAAGGCATATGTCAAGGAGCTAGTTCACTTTTGTTTTTTACACATATTTCCTGGTTTCTAATCAAGTTGATTTTTTTGTGCCAAATAAAGTTTTTCTAAATTTTGGAGTATGGAAGAGTTTATATTCGGCAACAATCGCAAAATTTGTTTTCGTAATACTGTGGTGGTTAAGTTGTTTTTGACTTTTTGCAGTCAATATTATTGCAGTTGACATTGGGAGTTTTAGATTTTATATGTGTGTGTGTGTGTGTGTGTGTGTATATATATATATATATATGTATATATATATATATATATATATATATATATATATATATATATATATATATATATATACATATATATATATATATATATATATGCATTTAAACACATACATATGCAATATTTTAATATTTTCCCTTGTCTGTTGATCCTTTGATTCAAATACTTTTCTGTTGGTGCCTTCTTTCCTGTTGTCACTTTTTGTGATATTTTTTAGATGTGGTCATCACCATATTGTAATAATGTTTGAAGTACACCTTCCTTTTGCTTCACTGTCTTTTTATCTAAAACTCTTTAATAATTTTCTTCTTACTCCTGTGGGATATAGTTTAATGTCAGTATTTTTAATTATTTTTCTGTTTCCCTCAACAGTGATGCACAATCTGGAGGATCTAATAAACTCAAAGCAAATTTTATGATGATGTTTTTTTCTATTTATTGGCAGAGTTCATTTAATGGAGTAAAACATGTTTGAAACTTAAAATACAAGTGGGGCAAAGCTTGATACCAGTCAACATACCTTAACTGAACCTGGGAAGGTGGAGTTTGAGGAATTGAACGTTAGCAAACCTCAGTAAATTTTAACTGCTTTATTTCTAATCTGAATTTCAGTGTTGTGTGTATTCTGTGCCATTACAGGTGGTCTACTTAGAGAAGGGTATGCATTTTAGTCATACAGTTGTGTTTTTAGAGATATTTGCTTTAAATATACTTAAGTATGTTTATTTTTACTGCAAAATACTTCATCCTGCAAATTTCTTTTGTGTTTTCTGGTTAGCTTTTATGGTTTTAAATGTTACCTGGTTATTAGCAAGGCTTGTTATATACCAAATTAAAAACTATATTTCTTTCATTTTAAAGTATAATGTTATGTTTTTTTAAACAGAACTTACAAGAAAGAAAATTCATTATTATAAAATGCATAACATATATACAGATTCAAATACAGTAAGGAATATGTACTTCCCTAAAAATGCACCTTATTGTAGAAACGAGGCAGTCCCATTAAACAAAAGTAAGGCATGTAGTGCTGCTGTCCCTGAACTTTATTTTGCCACTGTGCTACTCATGCACATATAAAGGCAGCACACTTCATTTCAAAGGACACTAGCTCAGAGGTTAATAATACCAGAAAGTGACAAAATATTTTAAAGCTGTAAACAAAAAATCTAGTTTTCTGCAAAGAAACCCCACAACAAATTCTGTGTTGCTCTTAATTAAACAGGTGAAATGAAACTGCAATAAAGCTTTCAGCTGGAGTCCTCATAGCTAGACAAAGATTCTACTATTTTTAAAACATAATTGTTTCAAAAAGGAGCAGTAAAAATGCCAGCCTTCTCAAATATGATCCTCAGCTTGGCCAGAAACATTAAGAAATACTTGCTACCAAGGGTGCATAACCTAATGTGTCCTCTACAGAAAACATATTTTTTCACTTCTACACTCTTGCTTTGTATTATGCTGTACTCCCACTGTGCTGAGGTGTTTTTCTTTCTTTCTTTCTTTTTTAAAAAAAGTTTCAATGTTGTGGATGTTCATCGTGCATACAGCTGCAGTCATAACAGATGGGTTTTCCTGCCGTCAGGCGGGTCCTCGGTCGGCCGAATTCCAAAGTCTTGGTCTGGCGTCGGTTGTCGTCGCTTCTTCCCTGATGTCAGTGCGACAGGGATATAAAAGAACCAGCCGACACCATTTTCTTCAGTCTTTCGTGCCGCGCGGTGCCCGAAGCAGAAGCAGTTCACAAGTGCCGGTCGGCCAGCTCCTGAGATTACGAATATTTTTTCAACCGAAGTCTTCTTAAAAGCTAAGTACCCCATTGGGGAAACTTTTCTTGCCTCAAACCGATGTCAGACAAAGTTAATAATTGCATTTCATGTGGGAAGAAACTGGTGCAAAAAACTGGAAAACAGTAACCTTGTAGCCGGAAAGCCAACTCTAACCAAAGGAATTGAGAATTCAAAGTAACTTCTTTAACGCAAAAGTTTTTATTCTTAAAAAGTAGCGTTTTCGCCGTGGCTCCTGCCTCAGCTTCATCAGAAGAAAATACAAATGGAAACAGCTAACAAAAACATTTAAATACTCTCATAGAGGAAGTGACAAAACAAACCTAATCATGTGAGCTTAATTAAAAACAATTACATAATTAAAAACAAACCAATAAGTACTTAACAAAAACTGTTTGTATTAAAATTAAGAATACATTCATTGTATATTGTAAAAATGTACTTTTAGTAATATAAAACCATTTTCAAAAGAACCTATCAGTATTACTACACAAGAAGTCAGTAACATACTGTTCTTAAAGAAGAAGTCTGAAACATTTACCTAAAATAACTTTTCAGCTTCAATATACATGAAATATTGCAGTTCTCATTTAGGCCAACAGGTCTAAATGCATCTAGATTCAACTGCCAAGCTAATTCAGTACATTCAAGAATGGTTTCAACAGGACCACCCCTAATGTTAAAAGGTACCTGGTCAATACCCATAAATCTAAATGAGTGCCCTGGGTTATTATGTACATGTTTTGCTAAAGCATTCTCCAGCAGTGGTTTTTTTATTGCGTAAAGGTGTTGGTAAACTCTTTCTTTTAATTTGCGATTCGTTTTTCCTATATAAAACGATGTACATTTAGTACAGGTGAAGAAGGTGAGCTTCCTTCTACCTCTGCTACGCAGGGAGTGAGAAGAAGCAACAGATTAAAGGGTACTTCAAAAGTTTATAATAATAATAGATTTCAAAAAACAATGGGGGGGCCTGGACAACAAAATCAAGGCCAAGCCACAGCCACTAAAGAGAATGTTTTTTTAGGGAACAACCAGAGGAAACAAGGGGTGGCTACGAACCGGAGGAGATAAGGATAGAGAACAGTACCCTAGGTAGACCTAGAACTCCCCCACAAGGTCCTACCATTTATACCAACCTTAAAAAAGATTTTACTATCTACAATTTTTCTACTTTAGAACTAGATGTAGACTCTGTTGAACTATTAGCATTAGGATATACTTTTATCCCTAGCACATATGGAAATTTAGCAAAAACTCTTATTGATTTGAAATGTTACATACGTAAGTTGAATTTGAGAATGTTACTTAACAACGAGACCACAATAGATTATAACAAACTAAGGTTACCTAGTGTATTTAACCCTCCCATTCAACCCAATCTACTGCTTTTGAGCAGATGTGTGAAATTGACATAAGACATCTTTTCACTGTTTCTAAAACAAATATGGGCTCTAGAAACATGAATATTTCTGACGAACAACGCCACTGTTTAAATAGCTTGCGTTGTTTACCGGTTAGGTTTCTAAAGCCAGACAAGGGGGGCGGTTTGGTGGTCTTTGACGATTCCCAATACAAGGAGAAAATGCTTGAGATTCTTACATCCCAGGCTTATGAAGTTTCCTCTTTAAATGAGGTTAATGTAACTCAAGGCATAGGGGATACTTTAGTGATCTTTCCTTGCAGGCAAAATTGATTTAGACACATACAATTACATTGACATCATTACACCAAAGTTGCCTGTTATGTTTGGAATACCAAAGATACACAAAGACCATAAAACCCCCATGAGAGCATTAATACGGTAGGTCTTCTATGACCTACCCCTGTTCAAATTAATAGACAACATTTTATCAAAATATGTGAAAAAATTTCCACAATCTGCAAGGACTCTTGGTCCTTTCTCCGTGACATCAACAGTATTGACTTCAACCCTGAGTTGAACTTCCTAACTGTTGATGTAGCGGATTTATATACATCTATTCCACATGATGAAGCAGTGGAATGGTTACAACTTTGATGGAAAGTTTAAACTCCACAGGAGGAGATATACATAATCACTGAGCTCTTAAGCATAGTACTGTCTTCTAACTTTTTGTATTCGACCAGAAATACTACTTACAGAAATGTGGAATAGCCATGGCTCGCCCTGTGGGCGTAGCTAACTTGTTTGTAGCCTTGGGAAAAGCAGTTTATTCTATCCAATGAATCTATAATGCAGAACATAAAATACTACACTAGATTCTTGGATGATATATTTATCCTCTTTAAAGGAACTGAACCGGAGGCACAGTCTTTTGTTGATTACATAAACAACACTACGGATTGGTTAAAATTTACATTTAATTTCTCCACTGTTGAAACAGACTATTTAGATGTGAGACTAACGAAAGACTTTACTGAAGGAGTATATTCTTCAAAAATTTTTAGGAAGCCAACATACTGCAACTCCTTCCTGCACTACACTAGCTTACATCCACCCAAACAGAAAAATCCATAGTTAAGGGTCAGCTTGTATGCAGGAAGAATGTGTAGTACTTTATGACTTTAGAACTGAGTGTCAGTTCCTTAAGGATTTATTTTAAACCGAGGTTATCCTATTGAGCTTCTAAATGACCTCATTTTAGAGGTTGATTTCAAGAGAGTTAGTGGTATATACAAACCTTTGTTGAATCAAGGTATTGATGCCCAATTTGCTACTGCCAATCAATCAATAAATCAAAATGTTTCTACTACCTTTAGGAATTTTTCTTTGAGTTTTATTACTCAATATAATCTAAATTCCAATGATATTTGGGCAATATTTTTAAAACTGGCCATTGGTCATTAATTCAGTTAACCTTATTGAGAAGTTAGGGGAACGCCCTTTGTTATATACAGAAGAAGTAATAATTTAAAAGAAATATTACAACAACATCACATTCCCATGTCACAGCAAGGACTAGAGGCTCATTTAAATGCGGCCATTGTAATATGTGTAAAGTTATAACGACAGGTAACTCTTTCTTTGTTAGAAATATAAGGTACCAGATAAACCATAGGATATCTTGAATCTAAATCGGTGGTCTACATTGCTTTGTGCAACTGTTGCCCATCGCTTTATATAGGAAAACGAATCAAATTAAAAGAAAGAGTTTACCAACACCTTTACGCAATAAAACCACTGCTGGAGAATGCTTTAGCAAAACATGTACATAATAACCCAGGGCACTCATTTAGATTTATGGGTATTGACCAGGTACCTTTTAACATTAGGGGTGGTCCTGTTGAAACCATTCTTGAATGTACTGAATTAGCTTGGCAGTTGAATCTAGATGCATTTAGACCTGTTGGCCTAAATGAGAACTGCAATATTTCATGTATATTGAAGCTGAAAAGTTATTTTAGGTAAATGTTTCAGACTTCTTCTTTAAGAACAGTATGTTACTGACTTCTTGTGTAGTAATACTGATAGGTTCTTTTGAAAAATGGTTTTATATTACTAAAAGTACATTTTTACAATATACAATGAATGTATTCTTAATTTTAATACAAACAGTTTTTGTTAAGTACTTATTGTTTTGTTTTAATTATGTAATTGTTTTAATTAAGCTCACATGATTAGGTTTGTTTTGTCACTTCCTCTATGAGAGTATTTAAATGTTTTTGTTAGCTGTTTCCATTTGTATTTTCTTCTGATGAAGCTGAGGCAGGAGCCACGGCGAAAACGCTACTTTTTAAGAATAAAAACTTTTGCGTTAAAGAAGTTACTTTGAATTCTCAATTCCTTTGGTTAGAGTTGGCTTTCCGGCTACAAGGTTACTGTTTTCCAGTTTTTTGCACCAGTTTGTTTGCTTTTTTACTACCGTTTGTTATTTCATGTGGGAAGCAAATACCGCATAAGGATTTCCATTCCCTCTGCATTCCTTGCTTAGGCACAGACCACGACGTCTCGGCCTGTCGTTTTTGTGCTACATTCAACAGACGCACTATTAAGCATCGGGCAGAGTTCGCCCAACACTTCTTTGGCAAAAAATTTAACTACATTATGTCGTCGGATACTCCGACTCCAGTTTTAAGTAAAAAACGCAAAGATAAGGACCAACATACGAGGTCCGCGACTTCTACCGACACCATGCCAAAGCCGACTACAGGTGGTCCGGTTCTCAGTGAGGCATCTACGCAGCCCCTGACTACCGATGACACTTCCTTAGCGGTGTCTTCAGTGCCCGAGGTCGCAGGCTCTTTAGCCCACACCCCGACTACAGATACCGAAGCCATTCTTGGCGGTGAAACTCAGAGTTTAGACAGCCCTGCCACCTCTCAAGGTGTCTTCAGACCTTCCACTTCTTTTTCCATTAAGGCTGTCACTAAGTCTAAAGCAGCCATGTATACTAAAAGACAAGCTACACAGGGCCATTCTCAAGGCCCCATGCCTAAAAAGCAAATGCTCAAAATGGCTCAGGATTTGATTACTCTTATCAGGAGTTCTCACCCCCCCCCTGGACATAAGGCCCAGAGTGGAGGAAGAATCCCCTTCCTCGGACAAGGCCTCCATTATTTCAGAACATTCTGAAGACCAGGAACATTCTTACTCCCCCTTTGAAGATTCTGATGCAGAGGAGTCCATTCCCTCTGTCTCCCCCCCTGAGGATTACTCTTTTGGGGAAACTTTACATACCTTGAGGGAACACTTCCACTGGGAAGGCCAAGAGTACTCAGACTCCAAGAAAAGGCTTAGGGATTTCCTCTTGCTCCCTCAGCACAGGCCTCTGGCTATACCTCCTGTCTTAGACATACTTGATGATGTGTATTCGGAGGCCTACCTTAATCCAGACTCTTTACCTCCAGCTCCAGTCAAGCCTGACAGGTATTACCTGGTTCATGATTCACACCAGTTTCTATACAAAAGCCATGCGGCTGACCCAGAAACTATTTCACAGGGTCCCAAGGGAATTAAGGCCTCCACTGCTAAAAATCCATTACCTTCAGAGAGAGATTCCAGAGCTTTAGAAAGGTGGGGGAAAAAGGTATACACCTCGGCCACCTTAACCATGAGGGCATTAAACTGTCAGTTTCATATGTTAAAGTACCAACAGTTTCTGTTATCACAGTTGAAAAGCAAAATGTCATAACCTGAACAAACAGACTTGAAGGAGTTGCAGGATTTGTTACACAGTGCCGAACAAGTGGGTAAACATACCTTGCAATGTGGTTTTGATGCTTTAGAGGCCTCATGTAGAGCTGCTGTTACAGGATCAGTCATACCTAGACATACTTGGCTCAAAGAGCAAACCTTACCAGATCATGTTAAAGCTAAATTACTGGATGCACCTCTGCAAAAAGATGTCTTGTTTGGTGTTAAAGCTGAAGAGGTATTAAAGAAAATGGAGGAAAAGGCAAAATCAATGCAAACAGTGAAAGATTTCTTACAGGTACAACCTCCACATTTCAGTAGAAATTGGCCTTCCAAAAATTGGTCCTTTCCAGCCACGGACAGTCCCCAAAGAGGTAGATACAGGTGCCCGAGGGGTAGAGGGCAATCTCAAGGATCATTTAAAGGCAGACAATGGCAAACACCTACACAAAGAGGTGGTGAGGATAGTTCACAGCCATTCAGAAAGCAGAGCCAATGACTTGCCCCTTTGCATGCCAAGCAAGGCTCAAATGGCAGCATCTTTAGGCAGAAAACTGGCATTATTTTCATAAAATTGGCATATTGTCACAAAAGACAAATGGATCCTGAACATTATAGACAGAGGCTACAGATTCCACTTTCACACCCTTACAAAAATGAGGGGCATGCCAAACCTGCCACACAATCTAAGGGCAGAGGCAGAAAAACAAATTTCAGATCTTATGGTCATGAAAGCTATTCAAGAGGTACCTGCAGAAGAAAAGGGTCAAGGTTTTTATTCCAGGCTATTCCTGGTACCAAGAAAAGGAAAAGATTGGAGACCTATTTTGGACCTATCCATCCTAAACACATTTTTACTCGTGCCAAAATTCAAGATGCTCACATTACAGCAGCTTCTTCCCATGCTGGGCAAGGAGTCTTGGCTGGTAACACTGGACCTCAAGGAGGCATACCTGCATGTCCCAATCAGACAAGATTGCAGAAGATACCTCAGATTTCTTGCAGGTTGAACCCATTACCAATTCTCTGCATTGCCCTTTGGCTTATCTACTGTGCCCAGAGTGTTCACGAAATGCCTGGCATCAGTAATTGCCTTCTGCAGACTTCAAGGGATACAACTATACCCATACCTGGACGACTGCCTGATCCAAGCGGACAGCAAACACATACTTCTGAAGCACCTGGCATTTGTAATAAAGTTGTTGAAATCTCTGGGATACACAGTCAACAAAAAGAAGTCAAGACTAATACCCTCTCAAACAATAATTTTCCTGGGTGCCAGCTTGGATACAAACACCCAGATGGCCTACCTCACGCCAGAGAAACAAGGGCAACTAACTCAATACTTCAGAAAACTGGCAACTTTCACCAGGCTGACTGCAAGGAAAATCCTGCAGGCTCTGGGATTCATGGCATCTTGCATCCTACTAATCCCATGTGCAAAGCTGCATATGAGGAAACTTCAATGGTACCTAAAAAACCTATGGTCTCAACATAGCCACAGTTTGGAAACAATAATACCACTGATTCCATGTCTTCAAAAGGAATTTCTGTGGTGGGCTCAAGCATGTCAAAGAAACACAGGTCTACCATTCTGTAAGCCTCAAGCAAATCAAGTCATCACAACAGACGCCTCGAATTATGGCTGGGGGGTGCACATGACAGATCGGTGCATTCAGGGCAAATGGCCCCAAAAAGAAAAGCACCTACACATCAACCAAAAGGAAATGCTAGCAGTAATAAATGCTATTACAGCTTTCAAAGACCTGCTGCATCCAGGCCAGCTATTGATAAGGACAGACAACAACACAGTAATGTGGTACATAAACAAACAGGGAGGAACCCATTCATACCCCCTATACAGGCTAGCCATGTCTCTTTGGAACATGGCTCGGGAATTGCAAATCGAGCTACAAGCACAGTTCCTGCCAGGCAAGGAAAACACGCTGGCAGACAACCTAAGCAGAAATATGACAGATCCACATGAATGGAAGCTGCATCCTCAAGTTTTTTCAAAGATAATTCAAGCATGGGGAAGGCCAGACATAGATCTCTTTGCCTCCCACAGAAATCACCAATTGGCAAAATTCTGCTCAAGGACCTTTCACCCACAGGCCTGCAAAGTGGATGCACTCTCTTTCAGTTGGACAACAATGACAGTTTATGCCTTTCCACCTCTTCCTCTGCTGCCCAAAGTTCTATCAAAAACCAGAACAGACAGACCCAAGATGATTCTCATTGCTCCAGACTGGCCAAGACAACACTGGCACCCACTCCTGAGGAGCCTGACACATTCCCCACCATGGATCCTGCCTCTAATGCCTCTTCTACTGACTCAGCACAACTTCAAAACTCTTCACAGTCAGCTGAAAACACTCAATCTAGCCGCATGGAGGATTCCTTGAATTCACAGCAGACCCTACTCTCCAAGGAGGTACAGGATGTCATTTTGGAGGCCAGAAGGCCGTCTACTAGAAAAGCCTACTCCGCAAAATGGAAACGGTTTTGTGTCTGGAATCAGAAAAAGGGTCAAAATCCTAGAATACTGAACTTACCTCAAATACTACAGTACCTAGCCGAGCTGCTAAGCAGTGGACTTTCATTCTCCTCCATCAAAATCCATGCCTCAGCCATTTCTGCAGAGTACAACACTGATCCTCCTTTATTCTCTCACCCTCTCTTAAGACAGTTCCTCAGAGGGGCTAAGAATATAAAACCCCCAAGGAAGCAACCAGTACCTGCTTGGGACCTCAATTTCATTCTAGAAAAACTAACCCTGCCTCCTTTTGAGCCAGCTGCTTCAACAGATCTGCAATATTTGTCATGGAAAACAGCCTTCCTTCTAGCTATCACCTCAGCATGCAGGGTTTAGGAACTACAAGCCCTCATGGCTGTGCAGCCTTTCATCATTTTCCATCAGGATAGAGATGTTCTTCATCTCACATTGCTGCAGTCATAACCTGTGGGTAGTCCGCTGTCCTCGGTCGGCCCGAATACCAAAGTATTAGGCTGGCGTCAGTCATGGGCGCTCAGATCTGACGTCAGTGCATCCTGGTATTAAAGCGCATGACCGACGTCATATCCTCAGTCTTTTTTGCCGCATGGTCCGAAGCAGAAGCAGCATTTGCAAGTGCCGTTCGGCGTTCTGAAATTTTCATATTTCGAGTTTCAGACCGAAACCAAGTTGGGCTAAGTACCCCGTTGGGGAATATTTTGTTTTTTTCTTGCCTCAGTTAATTCCGGATGTCAGAAAAAGTGAATAATTGTATTTCTTGTGGGAAACAGATACCGCATAGGGATTACCACTCTCTCTGTATTCCTTGTTTGGGGCCTGAGCACGACATAGTCGGGTGTCGCTTTTGTGCTAGGTTTAATAAGCGCACCATTAAACGTAGGTTAGATTGCGCTAGGCTTGTCTTTGGTAAGCGATGTAATTACAATATGCCGTCGGATCCTCCGACGCCCGCTACTGCTAAGAAGCGCAAGGAAAAATCGTTAAGGTCCAAGCAGGATGAGTTGTCCGTTCCGGACGCCGGTTCTTTAGAAACTATGCTGGAATCTGTAGATCCAGCCGAGGTTTCAGCTGAGTCTCAGGGGGAGACATTAATTTTGCTAGATGTGGCCTCTCAGGAGTCAGGTCAGGCTGAGGGGGCCTCTCAGGTTGCTGTACTTCCTTCTTTGCCTAAGGTGGTTAGGCCTTCTCCTTCAGTCTCTAAGGTACCTTCTAAGGGCAGGCCTGGTTTGCCTTCCTCAGGTGTCAGTCCTAGTTCTGCAGGCTCTGTGCCTAAAAAACACATGCTTAAAATGGCAGAAGATTTAATTTCCTTAATCAGGGGTTCTATGCCCCCTCCAGATAAGAGGCCTAGGGTGGAGCCAGAGGTGGAAAGTTTGGAACAGGCTTCAGATTACTCAGAGTCTTCGGCTGAAGACACTCAGGATTTTCCTCCTTATTCAGATTCAGACGCAGAGGATTCCAGTCCTTCTGCTTCTCCTCCAGAGGATTTTTCTTTCTCAGAAACTTTGCATTCTATGAGGGAGCATTTTAAATGGGAAGGTCAGGATTTCTCGGATTCCCGAAAGAGGCTTAGGGAATTTTTGTTTTACCACAACATCGGCCCTTAGCTATACCTCCTGTTTTGGATGTTGTTCAGGATGTTTTCTCTGAGGCTTCCCTTAATCCAGACTCTTTGCCTCCTGCGCCAGTTAAACCAGATAGGTATTACAGAGTGCCTGAGGCTCATAAATATCTGTATAAGAGCCCAAGGGCTGACCCAGAAACTATTAGTCAGGGACCTAAGGGTGTCAGGGCTTCTGTTGTAAAGAATCCAGTTCCTATGGATAAAGATTCTAGAGCTTTGGATAGGTGGGGTAAAAAAGTTTACACCTCTTCCACTCTAGCAATGAGGGCTTTGAATTGCCAGTTTCATATGTTAAAGTACCAGAATTTTCTCCTTACTCAATTAAAATCTAAGGTAGATGCTTTGGCAGAGGGCATAGAGTGTAAGGAATTACAGGAGTTGGTTCATGCCTCTGATCAGGTGGGTAAGCATTCTTTGCAGTGTGGTTTCGATGCTTTACAGGCTTCTTCCAGGGTGGCTGCCACTGGATCAGTTATTCGCAGGCACGCCTGGCTTAAGGATCAGAATTTGTCAGAGCATGTTAAAGCTAGAATTTTGGATGCTCCTTTACAGTCTGAAGTTTTGTTTGGTCCTCCTGTGGAGTCTGTCTTAAAGAAAATGGAAGACAAGGCTAAGTCTATGCAGACTGTTAAAGATTTTTGCAGGTGCAGCCCCTAAGTTTAGCAGAAATTGGCCTACTAAGGGATGGGCTTACCCTTCTTCTGATTTACAGTCTAGGGGCAGATCTAGACGTGGTAGGGGCAGAGCTCAGGGTTCTTTCAGGCCTAGAACGTGGAGTTCCCCTGCACAATCTACAAGTGAGGGCAGGGGCCAGTCCTTTCGTAAACAGGCCCAATGACCTGCATCTTCAGCTGCCAGATCCCTCCTGTCTGGCAGCTCCTTTGGGAGGAAAGTTAGCACTTTTCAAACAAAACTGGCTTTTAGTCACCCAGGACAAATGGGTATTGGACATTATAAACCGAGGCTACAAGTTTTATTTCCACACATTGCCTCCTTTCAAAGGCATGCCAGACGTTCCTCCTCAACAAAGAGTAGAGGCTCACAAACAGATTTCTTTACTTCTTCAAATGGGGGCTATACAGCAGGTCCCTATGTCAGAAGTGGGCCTAGGATTTTATTCTCGCCTGTTTCTTGTACCAAAGAAAGGAAACACTTGGAGACCAATTTTGGATTTATCTATCCTCAACACATACCTGGACATTCCAAAATTCAAAATGTTGACGTTGCAACAACTTCTGCCTCTGTTGGGCAAAGATCACTGGATGGTAACTCTGGATCTCAAAGAGGCTTATCTTCATGCTCCTATCAGACCCAGTTCGGGCTGGGACTTTACATTATCAGTTCTCTGCATTGCCCTTTGGCTTATCTACTGCGCCCAGGGTGTTCACAAAGGTTCTGGCTCCGGTGATAGCCTTCTTAAGGTTAAGAGGAATACAAATTTATCCTTATTTGGACGATTGCCTGATTCTTGCTCAGGACGAAAACAAGCTTCTTCGCCATCTACAGTATGTTATGGCAGTGTTAAGGTGCCTAGGGTATTCTGTGAACGAAACAAAGTCCAGTCTAGTACCCTCTCAGGAAATGTGCTTTCTGGGTGTGAGACTGAATACAGCTTCCCAGATGGCTTTTTTGACCCCGGACAAGCAAAGGAACCTTACACTTTACTTCCAGCAATTGTCTCTATGGTCCAGGCTGACTGCAAGGACAGTCCTTCAAGCCTTGGGGTTCATGGCATCTTGTATTCTGGTGCTTCCCAATGTCAAACTGCATATGAGGAAGCTACAATGGTATCTCAAAAATGTATGGACACAACACTGCCACGATCTGGACACTGTCATTCAAATAATACCTTCCATTCAAAAGGAATTTTTGTGGTGGGCTCAGGAATGTCACCTAAACAAGGGACTCTCTGTGACCCGACCAGAGGCGAGTCAGATCTTAACGACAGATGCCTCGGACAAGGCTTGGGGAGCACACCTCAATGGAAAGTGGGTTCAAGACACGTGGCCTGCCAGACTTCAACATTTACATATCAACTTGAAGGAGATGTTAGCAGTCCAATTTGCATTGATGGCTTTCAAGGATTTACTTCACCCGGGACAAGTGTTGATTCAAACAGACAACACAACTGTCATGTGGTACATCAACAAGCAAGGGGGAACCCATTCTACCCTCTTTGCAGACAAGCTATGATTCTGTGGGAGACTGCTCTCAGTTTGCACCTCACTCTTCAGGCAAGGTTTCTGCCAGGAGCACAGAACTCCTTAGCAGATGTTTTGAGCAGACAGATGGTGGATCCCCACGAGTGGAAGTTGGATCCTCATGTATTTTGACAGTTGACAGTGATATGGGGGACTCCAGACATAGATCTGTTTGCTTCTCCACTAAATTTCCAGTTGCCAAAGTTTTGCACCTAAGATGTTTCATCCCACAGCTTGGAAAGTGGATGCTCTATCATTCAGTTGGAGCAATCTTCACGTCTATGCCTTTCCTCCTCTGCCTCTCCTTCCCAAGGTGCTCTTGAAGGTCAGACAAGACAAGCCCTCCATGATTCTAATAGCTCCAGATTGGCCTCGACAGCACTGGTACCCTCTGCTGAGGAGTTTAGTATGGGAGCCTCCTTGGCCTTTGCCTTCAATTCCTCACCTTTTGTCTCAGGCGGACAATCATTTCCTCAATGTCAGGATTCAGTCCCTGCATCTAACAGCCTGGCATATTCTGTTCTAGAACCTGGAGGGTCGAAGCTTCCTCAACAAGTTTTGGATGTTATACAAGGAAAGTTTATGCTGATAAATGGAGGAGATTTTTTATTTGGAGCACAGCAAAGAGCTTTGATGTTTCCAGGCCTAATTTGAGTGTTTCTCTTCAATATCTTACAGAATTATTAGACAAAGGTTTGTCTTTCTCCTCTGTAAAAGTTCATGCTGCAGCCATTTCTGCTCACTATGACTGTGACCCACCATTATTCTCTCATCCTTTGTTTAAACAATTCCTTAGAGGGGCAAAGAACATAAGACCCCCACGTAGAGCTCCTACTCCTTGCTGGGATCTCAATTTTGTGTTGGAAAAACTTACTTTACCTCCTTTTGAACCTGCAGCTATGTCTGAGTTAAAGTTTTGTCTTGGAAGACTGCTTTTTTGTTGGCCATTACGTCTGCTAGAAGGGTATCTGAATTACAGGCTCTCATGGCAGTTGAACCCTTCCTGATTTTTCATAAGGATAGGGTATCTCTGTACTAACCCTACTATTATGCCTAAAGTGGATTCAAATGTGGCCTTAAACCAATCTATTCATTTGCCTACTTTACATGCTCATCCCCAAAATATAGGCGACAAAATTTTGCACACTTTGGATATTCACAGGCAGTTGCGTTATTATTTGAGCAGGAGTAAAAGTTTCAGACAGTCTCAACAGTTATTTGTTTCTTTTGCTTTGAGCTCTCAGGTGAAACCTGTTTCTAAACAAACTATTTCTAAGTGGATTGGCCATTGTATTGCTTTTTGTTATTCTCATCATGGTAAGGAGATTCCGGCTGGAATCAGACCTCATTCCACTAGGGCTACTGCCACTTCTACTGCTTTTTTGAGGGGGTAGCTACCAAAGATATTTTGGAAGCAGCTACTTGGAGTTCAGTGCACACTTTTCTAAACATTACCATCTCCCTCTTTATTCCAAATCTAGGGCTGGATTTGCCACTGCAGTCTTGCAGGGCTTATTAGCAGCTCCCAATGCTTTATGATTTTGCCAACCTCCCTTTACTTTTGCTTTGGGATTCTACCCACAGGTTATGACTGCAGCAATGTGAGATGAAGAACATAGTACAGTTTTGTACCTACCATAAATGTAGATGTTCAAGATCCACATTGCTGCAGTCCAATTTACCCTCCCTCCTTCCCCTCTGTAGTTTGGAGTGGTTATTTGGTTTGGGTTGTAGATGTTGTTTGTACATGGGTTTTGGAGTTTTTTTCTATTTTAGGCTGTGGCCTTTCTTTTTAGGGCCTTCTGACATCTGGGGCAAGAAAAGACTGAGGATATGACGTCGGTCATGCGCTTTAATACCAGGACGCACTGACGTCAGATCTGAGCGCCCATGACCGACGCCAGCCTAATACTTTGGTATTCGGGCCGACCGAGGACAGCGGACTACCCACAGGTTATGACTGCAGCAATGTGGATCTTCGAACATCTACATTTATGGTAGGTACAAAACTGTACTTTTCCTTACGAACCAATCCTTCATTTATGCCAAAGGTAGTATCCAGGGTAGCCTTGAATCAGGCTATCCACTTACCTACCTTTTACCCTAATCCACAAAACAAAGGGGAGAGGTTACTACATTACTTGGACATTCACAGATAGCTCCGCTATTACTTGGACAGAACAAAACCTTTCATAAAGTCAGAGCAACTCTTTGTGTCCTATGCTACAGGTGCTCAAGGGAAGCCTATTTCCAAACAGACAATCTCAAAATGGATAGCCCACTGCATATGCTTTTGTTACTCTTTTCATGGCAAAACTGTACCTACAGGCATCAGATCTCATTCCACAAGGGCCACAGCTACCTCTACAGCTTTCCTCAGGGGGGTCCCTACCAAAGATATTTTGGAAGCAGCCACTTGGAGTTCTGTACATACTTTCTCCAAGCACTATCACCTACCATTATACTCCAAAACTAGAGTGGGCTTTGCCACTGCAGTCTTGCAGGGCATCCTGGCTCCTCCTAGTTTCACTTAGTGCCTACCACCCCTTTATTAGCTTTGGGATTCTACCCATCTGTTATGACTGCAGCTGTATGCACGATGAACATAGTACAGTTTTGTACCTACCATAAATGTAGATGTTTGAGTGCTAATACAGCTGCAGTCCAGGTTTCCCTCCCTCCTTCCCCTCTTGGGACAGGCCTCAGGGCTAACACCTCCTCATACATCCTCATTGGGCTATTCTTTTATGGTGTATTTGCTTGCAACTACTGTTTTTATTTGATTATATTGCATTTGCTGTTTTACATAAATTTATGTTTTGCCTTCCTTCTGGGGGCACCTGACATCTGGGGCAAGAAAAACTGAAGAAAATGGTGGCGGCTGGTTCTTTTATACCCCTGTTGCACTGACGTCAGGGAAGAAGCGACGACAACCGACGCCGGACCAAGACTTTGGAATTCGGCCGACTGAGGACCCGCCTGACGGCAGGAAAACCCATCTGTTATGAATACAGCTGTATTAGCACTCGAACATCTACATTTATGGTAGGTACAAAACTGTACTTTTGTTTGACTACCATGTGTTTGTGTGAGCTGAGCTGGCAATAAGGGGTCTGTTTCTCTACCATGGATTACATATATATATATATATATATATATATATATATATATATATATATATATATATATATATGAATCTAAGCAGTAACATCGAAAGTATGTTTCAGCGAAATGTGCATGAGCAAACTCACTTTTGCAAAAGTGCAATTTATCGAAAATGTACTTTTGTGGGGGAAAAAAAGCAAAACGCCAAAAAACTACACAAATAAAACACTACTCCCCCTACTTTAATATTCTCACTCCAAGATCACAGTGCAGTGGGGAAAAGAAAATATTCTCTTATCCCCGCTGTACCACGATCTAAGCAACACTTTAATTAGTTGTACAATCAACACTAAATGTTGATGTACAACTAAATGTACATTTAAACTGTATGTTGTTTTTTTTTTCTTTTTTTTAGCGAAAAAGCATTTTCGATAAAATGCACTTTTGCTAAAGTGAATTCGCTCAAGTACATTTCGATTAAATGTACTTTCAATATTCCGACTAGGAACCATATAAATACATATACAAATATATATATATATATATATATATATATATATAATATGCATATATATATATATATATATATATATAATATGCATATATATATATATATATATATATATATATATATATGTGTATATATATGTATATATATGCATATATATATATATATATATATATACATATACACAATGTATATATAAATATATATATATATATATATATATATATACACACACACACACACACATATGTATATATATATATATATATATATATATATATATGTATGTGTGTGTGTATGGATCCCCTACAAAAGACCGATAGCTCACAACACAGACGCCCACATCGCCGACACCAAATGCCCGACACATGAAATACCGACATTTCCTTTTTTCTGCTAGCAGGTGGCCTACACCTCCCTGCACCCCCCCGTGGGGGACTCTGCCCCCCACAGCCCCCGTAACTTTATTATACCAACTCCAAGATCGCACTACAGTGCAGGAATGGAAATATTTCCATTCTGCACTATGGAGACTTACCGTTTCCCCATTGTCGGTATTTTGTGTGTCGGGCTTTTGGTGTTGGCGATGTGGTTGTCGGTGTTGTGAGCTGTCGGTCTTCTGTAGGGGACCCATATATATATATATATATATATATATATATATATATATATATATATATATATATAATTTATTATTGGCGGGGTGGGGGGACAAGCCCGTAGCATACATGTATTAGAACTGAACCTTAAAAAAGAGTAAAGTAAAATCTGGTAACTCTGCTGAATATTGCTAATCCTGTATACGTATGAGTGTAGTACAACACATCAAACAGATTTTGTTACTGTGGGATTGATTGAACAAATTAAATTGAATCCATTCAGTAGACTGCTAAATTTGCACAAAAACGCCCATTTTTCTCATTTATTATCTTGTAATTTGGAGAAATTGGACTGAGTTTTTGCATTCATTATTTGGGCTATTCAGGATTTCCTGACATTTTGTGTGTGTGTGTGTATGTGTGTGTTTGTGTGTGTGTGTGTGTGTGTGTGTGTGTGTGTGTGTGTGTGTGTGTGTGTGTGTGTGTGTGTGTGAGT
The DNA here is from genome assembly GCF_019279795.1 of Protopterus annectens. Classification (NCBI taxonomy): domain Eukaryota; kingdom Metazoa; phylum Chordata; order Ceratodontiformes; family Protopteridae; genus Protopterus; species Protopterus annectens. Next base: position 386,818,801 of record NC_056750.1, read on the forward strand.
GTGTGTATATCTTGTGCAATCCATGCAGTTTTCTCAAATAATGTTCACTTGCACAAGGATGTGCGACTTTGAGGATGTCATATTAAGTGAGAATTATCAAAAGGCAAAGTCTTCAGAAGAGGTATGGGTGGGGGTCTGCAGAGCTGCACACCATTTTACTTATGGCCATTATTTCTTGTCTCTGCATTCTCAACAAAGCAGTCTGTTGGGGGGGGGCTTACAAACCATATTTATATTACCACATTACTTATAAATTTATCCTAGCCATAATCTCCAGATATAAGACATGATGACATGTATCTGGTACAATCTGTAGATGTATTTTGTTCACTTAAGCTACTATTAAATCATCAATAGTTTGTCTACATATCTGCCATACCACCAAAGCTCCAAAAACAAACTTGGAACAAACAGCTTGCTGAAAGCTGAAAATTGTTTATGGGGTGGATGCTTTGACTACTCAGCTAACCTCATATGAGTGTGTTTTATTTACATTTTGTAAATTGCTATAATCTAAAAGTGTTTCATCAATTGGGTGGAGCTTGTTGGGAGGCTTTGAAAATCACATGGTTGTATTAAGTGATTTTTATTGGTCTAAAATATTTTTAAGCATGAGTGTAATTTGATTGTTTGTCTGATGAAGTATTTTATATAAAAAGATGAAAGCACTTATCATTTTATGTATAAATAAAAGGATTTGATTTTAAATCTGTGAGCAGTGATTTTAAAAGACTTGAGATTTCCTTTAAGTACAATTCTGGTGCCTATATTTTCAGTTTTCAGTGAGCCTTTTGTTTTGTTCCAAGTTTGTTTCTGGTGTTTTGAATCATAATTATACCACCAAAGCTATTCAGTTTTCTAATTCTGTCTTATTCATGGTATTTGCTGAAAACTAAAGTAAAAGTTTACACATTGTACAGAGAAAACATAAATGCACAGCCAGCCTAAAAATACCATAGCTTGCCCAAAACTATCCCAAATCTACACTTGCATTAAAAGAAACAAAAAAATAAATCATGGATTGTTTCTTCCATTCATTTTAGTGTAAAAAATAACCACTCAAAATGACATAAGTAA